>NC_086235.1:6617500-6817500 GCF_036321145.2 Pelmatolapia mariae | reverse complement strand
CTTTAATCAAATGGTCGCTGTTATTCTAAGTGATAAAGCGTTACACTGTAAGAAATAATGTTAGTTGCAGATGTGTGTGTGTTATTCCTGTAACTTGTGTGACCCGCGAGGGGGAGTGTGAGTGAGCGCTGTGTGTGTGTGTATGTGGGGTTTGTGTGTGAAAGGCTGCTCTGCCCTGTGCTGGAGTTAAACTCCAGGGCTGTGTTGGGGGAGTTTGGGTTTATTTTTCCACTATTCTTTAGTGCATCTGAAGAATAGGCGTAAGTTGCACAGAAGTAAAAAGTTGAAATGATGAAAAGTGAATTATATGTCGGCACCCTCAAGGTGGTTACCGCTGGAAACCTAGTTATCCATTTAGGTTGATAAGTTGACACAGGCTAACTAGGTTAACCATTTAATTGGTTAACCTAGTTAACCCAAGTGAATTGCTAGGTAGTCATGTCTGCTCGGGCTTTGGGGGATTTTTGGAGATAAGAACGCAGCACGTAATGCGGGGGCTTGGACCTCGCAGTGGGATTCTGAGGGCCTTCGAGTCCACCGGTCTGGACACGTTAGGTAAATTGTGCGCGTCACTGTATGAAATGCGACACCTTCCGCCAAAGTGTAAATATGTAAATAGCTGTTACTAACCCTTAAGTATAATCACTGCTGTAAATATTGCTAAATAGTAGTGTAGAGTATAACCATGTATTGCTGTAAATATTGCTTAAAATAACTCTTGCTCCAAATAAGAGTTAGAGGAATACACGTAAGGGGTGGGTTTTGATAAATAAATAAGGAAAAGGGAAGTTAGTAGGTAGATGAATAAAAAGTTGTAGAGGGACTGATTTGAGAGACTGAGAAAAAACAGCTCTGTGCTGCAGAGCGCTGTGTCTGCAGGCAGTTTGTGAATCATCCCTAAGGTATGTGGAGGAGTGAGAGGAGCATCAGAGCAGTGAAATGAGATAAGTCGGCAAAAATTAACAATTGTTGAATATGAAGAGGAAAACAGACACTGCTGCTGAAATATAATGTTGCTGTTTAAGGAATTTAAACAGAAAGAGCTGCAGAAATAATATTTGTTAAGCAGCACTATTGTCAGGGCTCTGCGGTAATGGTAATACTAAATGGACTGATTCTTATATAGTGCTTTTCTACTCTCACGGAGTACTCAAAGCGCTCTATACAAAATGCCTCATTCACCCAATCACACCCAGTCTCACAAGCACTTTATCTACACTTTGTGCTTTCTAATGACATTCATACACATTCATACTCCAATGGATGCATTGGAGAGCAAGTTGGGGTTAGTATCTTGCCCAAGGAAACTTGGGCAAGATACTAACAAAATACTAACAAACAAAAAAACAAGGAGCAAGAGTCCAGATATACAAAACAAAATTAGACCGGGTCAAACCATGAGCACACAAACAGTTCAGGGGGCCGACCATGTGGACGGCAACGGCAGCGACGGGGAAACAGTTCTGGGGGCCGACCGTGCCGACGGCAACGGCGGCGGCGCAGACAAAACAAATCAAGAGGCCAGCCACGTGGAAGGCAGTGGCAGCAACAGAGCAGGTCCGGAGGTCGGCCGTGAAGCCAGCGGCGGCGGCGAATTCTTTCAGGAGGCCGCCCTCGATGGCCATGACGCCAACTTAGAGGCCTGGAAGGCAGCCGACGAAGGCGAGGTGGAACAGGCTGAGTGTTGCAACCGCAGGACCAGACGAGGCCGGACCAGACGAGGCCGGACCAGACGAAGGCGGAGCTGAAGCTGGCCCAGGCGAAGGCGGAGCTGAAGATGGTGCTGGACCAGGCGAAGGCGAAGCTGAAGCTAAAGCAGAGGCTGGACCAGGCGAAGATGAAGTCACGGAGGCTGGGACGTGGATGAAGCCGACGTGGATGAAGCCACAGAAACTGAACCTGACGGCAGCGGGACGGCTGCAGAACCTGACGGCGGCGATGCTGCAGGCGGCGATGCTGCAGGCGGCGATGCTGCAGGCGGCGATGCTGCAGGCGACAGTGTAGAAGTCGCAGGGGATGATTCAGCAGGTGACGGCTGAACAGACTTCCCCGGACCGTCAGCAGACATGAGGATGTGCTGGGTGGGTGTTCCAGGACCCCCAGCAGACGGGCGTGGTGCTGGACAGGCTCCTCGGGCCCTCCAGCCAACGAGGCAGCAAGCTGGTTGGGTTCTCCTGAACCCCCAGCTGATGAGACTTGAGGATGGACGGGCTCCTCGGGCCCTCCAGCTGGAGCAGATGCAGGGCCAGAGGCAATTGGGACCCCTGGCTGAGGGCGAAGATGAGTGGCTGACTGAACAGATGACAAAGTTAATGATTCCTCTACCAGCTGAGCTACTGACTGGGCTGGACTGTAACAAAGTCTGCAGTAAGTCTGGTTGTGGTAATGACTGAGCTACGGGTAGCAGGGCTGAATGTGGTGGAGGTGTTAACTGAGCTGAGGGTGGCTGCTGGGCGGCTAACTGGGCTACAGGCCGGGCGGCTAACTGGGCTACAGGCCGGGCGGCTAACTGGGCTACAGGCCGGGCGGCTAACTGGGCTACAGGCCGGGCGGCTAATTGAAGAAACATAGCCCCAGAATAAACAGTTCCAGATGAAACATTCTTAACTCCTGGATCCGAAGGAACATCAGGAGCACAGTCTTTTGAACCAAGGGAGACTTTGTCACTCACCCTAGGCGGTTGTTTGAAAAGAATCCCAGGCTCCTGCTGGAGCTGTGAGTGCTGGCGGCGCATTCGCCGCTTCCCTGTTGAAGAGGGAGCAGCGCTAGCAGAATGCGACGAGGGAAGACTCAGCTGTGGCTGCTCCTGCTGTGATGTGGAAACGCTGGGTGAGTAGGGTGGCACAATAATGATCCCTAACATCTTGTAGAAAGCTTGTGTAGGTGTAAGCTGGTTGCTCGCAGTCTCATAGTAATCCTCCTGGGACCGTCTGGAGCGTTTTCTGTGAGACCAGGGCGTCCGGGGGGAAGAAGCAGGTGAGTGGGCCAAAGGGTAAGCTGCTAGCGAAGAACGGCAGCACGGAGGCCCTCCAAGCACTAGCCGGGTCCCGTCAAAAGGTGAGCTGCGCTTCCTCAGTGAGTCTGCTGGATCCATACTGGTCGCGTCGTTCTGTCAGGGCTCTGTGTGCGGGCTCTGTGTGCGGGCTGGTGGAGATGTGGATTCAAATACAGGACTCTGACACGGAATTATAACTCAAAAAACCTCAGCTTTATTGCTGGCACCAATACAAAACAGGAACCAAACAGGAACACACAGGCAGGATCTGAGGGTACGACACGACACCAAGCACAGGAAAACACAGGGCTTTTATACACAGGGTGGTAATCAGGGAATGGGCCACAGGAGGGAAACACAGCTGGGAGGGATTGGACTAACGAGACAGGGGGAGCAAAGCTGCACACACTTAAATAAGACATAGACTTTCACAATAAAACAGGAAACAAGAAACCACTAAACAAAGATGCAGACAGAGAGGCAGACAGAATATAACACATGCAACTTAAACAATACATAAAACAACAAATCCTTAAACACGGATAAACAGAAACATGAAACTAATAATAATCTATCATCATCATAATCATCACCACCACCACCACCAAGTACTACAAAAGAATAAGAAAACAATCCATAATGCAAAAACACACCAAAATAACTGAAACACAGATTCCCAACAAAGCACCAGAGAAACATAAAGAATAATCCATCATTCAAAAATAAACCAAAACATAACAACTCAAAATACTGGGTCAAACTGACCCAGAACCGTGACAAATATGAAGTAAGGTGGAAAATTTGTCGTTAAAATTGAGTAAAAGAAAATATTAATTGCCAAAATAGGGATAATGAGTAAATAGGGATTTTTTGGATTATTAGCTTAATGAAGGTATGACCAAAAGAAAGAAAGAAATTTTTTACTAAAGTAAAAAAAAAAAAGGATAACCTAACCTAGAGCTACATTATAACATATCCAAACTAATAACAGTAAGAATGAGAACTATAAACTAATTCTAATAATAAAACATAGCTGTGATAAAATCCAGGCCTAAAATAATTAGAGGGAAAGTGAATAAATCACACAAACAAATAATAAATGAAATAGGGAGGTTTGTGTTGTGTTTGGAGAAATATAGAAGGCAGTGGTGATGATCTAAGAACATCTGAGCATCTTAGTAAGGAACGAGAGATAGAGACCAATTAAATAAGAACATGTTTGGGCTACAACGAAGATAAGAAGAGAGTCAAAACAGCATCCATAAATCGATCTCAGTAAAATGCAGGAGTTGTAGAAGAATCTAATAATGTAAATGTATTTTGATGGTTTGTTATCACTCAGCAAAGAGGAGTGCAAGAGAAGTAAATAATGAAGTTTCGTCTGTTGTAGAGAGTTCTGCCGAGGGGTCATAAACTCACCCAAAAGCATACAGAAAGTGGAAAAGATACCTGAGTAATATGATGTGAAATGAATGATTGTTGGAAATAAATTGTGTGAAGCTTAGAGGAGTTCAGAATAAATAGGCCGACATGTGGGGTGAAGTGGTCATGAGGACAAATATGAACAAATTAACAATAAGAGACACCCGCTAGAGATCTGTTTAAAATGCTGCCGTCACAAATAAGTAGTTGGGAAGAGAAAAGAAGGTAGACAGGCTTTAAATGCAACTAACTGATGTATTAAACCCAGAGCATAATAGCTAAAATCACTGTATGGATAATAATGAAGTGAAATAGAAGAGTTTTGTTGGAAATGGTGATTTAATACGTCAGAGATTGTGACTTAACAATTTAAAATAAAGTTTAGCGCCTGTTGAGTGTGGCAGAGGGAGACAGTAGCAGAAAAATAGGAAAAGTGTTGTATTGAGAGAGCTCACATCAGCTGAGCCGCTGCTGCAGGAGGCGGCCCGTAAACAGCATCACAGGGTGTAGCTGGCTCAAGTTGCTCTGACTGTGGAGTGTGTGGGGTGGGCCCCGACATCCTGCCAAGAGTGTCCTTGACCAGTGCACAGGCTTTCAAATGATCTAAGCCAAATGCAAGTGTGTGAGAAGAGGAGTAAAAGACTGACCTGCATGTCTCAAAGAGGTTATTGTTATGGTGAGCTTGTGCGAAGCTCAGAGGAGTCACCTGAGACAGGAAGCAAAATTGTTTGCTTAAAAAAGAAAAAAAAGAAAAAGATGTAACTTGTTTGTAAAGTTTAGGGCCCACATCAGTGAAGATGATTAAACAAGTGATCAAATGCTGAGTACTATGAACAAAAAAAACAACAAAAAATGTAAAAAAGAATAGTGTCCATTAGAGTGAGGAATGGGAAGAAAGAAGCTCTAAATTTGAGAATAAAATATTAGAAGAAACACCTGGGAGGAAAATGATAAGGCCAGTAAACTGGTTCTCAGGTTAATTAAAATAAATATAACAAACTATTAAAATAAGAACAGGGAAGTAAGACAGAACTGAATGAGAGAGGGGCATAAGACATAACAGTAGAGAAGTAGTGGAAAGAATTGAGAATAATATAATTCAGTGAGTAAACAAAAAGCCTAAATACAATGACAACTGATTAGAGTGTATTGGTAACAATAACAAAACAGTAATTAGAAAAATGTAAAAAATAATGCCAGAGGTGTCAGAGGTGCGTGACATAAGAGGGCCTTAACCCTTTAAGGCCTAGAGTGTCAGACTTGAATCAGGAAGTTTTAAGAGTCCCAAAACATCAGAGTGATTTTTAACACCCAAGAAAGTAAATAAATAAATAAATTGCACTTTATAAGTTTTGGGAATAACTTGCAAAATGCTGTCTTTAGCTAATCCAATATGGTAACTCTTACATATGCAAAATTACTACTGCTTTTAATTTGTCAAGTGTAATAGGTATTGTGACAAATTTGGGGGCAATTATTTCAGGAATCTGGGTTTTGAATAGTGACAGGGTTAATCCCACAGCTGCATCTTGTCACTTACAGGAAAGTTGAGCAGAAAAACATAAAAAACTGTTGTGTATGATAATCAACTCCCTATGATCTTGTTTTAGTTTTACAAGGAAAATAAAGAAGCAAATTTAGATAAATATACGCTGCCAGTAGGAAACAGAAAGCTCCCTGAATAAGCAGTGTGCATCATGCAGGGGGAAATACACAGGAGCAGGGTTTGGAGGGGATGACATAGCCTTTGTTCCAGCAAAAGCTAGTAATTAGAAAGAAAACACATTGATCTAAAATGCAATGAGAAAAATCTAAAGTTGAGCCTTTGTATTTAGAAAATGTTAGAAAAGTGATTAAGGCTTAGAAGAGGAGAAGTAAACATGAGAAAGTCTGAGTTAGATAAAGGAGCTGAAGAGTGATTAGACAGGTGGGACAAAGAAAGCTGTGAGTCAGAGGAAAGGAAGCTAAATAGGGGAATTCAAAGACCAGGAGTAAGATAACGAAGAGTAACATGAGGTCGAGCTCATGGCAAAAGAAAAAAGTGGAGCAAATGACTAACTAAGTGATGTATGCATATACTCGAAACAACGACTCTCCTGCTATGAAAGAAAAAAAAAGAACTAACTCCTTGCAGATGAAGGAGCTCACCAACTGAAGGAGAGAAACACAGATCACCAGTGAAAGACAGCAGGCCAAGAGCCTGTGGAGAAGAGCAACACTGGCACTGCGATGGCCTACGTCACTGATGAGGCCTGCACAAAGGCGGAGAGGAGGAGTCAGCTGGATGACGACATCCAATGGCTGGCACGTGTGAAAACCCAGGAACTCCAGAGAGGATCTTCCAAGTGAAGATCCACAATTCATGAAACCGAGTCCAATGAACCTCCAGCAGAGGGCTCGAAAAGTGTATTAAAACACACTTTTAGTCAGCTGACATACTCATCAATCTGCTGAGTGGCCTCTAAGAGCCAACATCGTCTGCATCTGTAATGTTCTCTATGTGCATGTTCCTGGAGAACTCCAAGAGGAATCTGGGCAGCACCATAACAACAAGGAAGTTACTGCCAAGAGAAATCTTCAGCAGAGGTGGGTCGAGTATCCAAAAATTGTACTCAAGTAAGAGTAGCATTAGTTTCAAATATTATTACTCAAGTAAAAGTGAAAAGTAGTCGTCAAAAAAGTTTCTCAAGTAAGAGTAAAAAAGTACTTGGTGAAAAGACTACTCAAGTAGCGAGTAACTGTTTGAAATGTCCAATTTATTTTTTAAAGAAATGCTATCAGACAAACAAAAATAAATAAATATACAAATTTTAGTATTTTCAAATAGAATATATGTAAAAACGTCAACAAAATAAGGCACAACAATTTCCAGATTTCAGTTTTTCACAACATAAAGCTTTTTTCATCAATATCTACAGAAAATAATATAAATATATAAACAGTGCAAACAATTTCCAGTGACAAGATATGCTGTAAACTTTATATTCATTTTTGCTCCAAATGGCACAACAGCCTCAGAGAAAACATTAGAGCGAGGCATCTTCAACATATGTATGTGTGTGTGTGTGTGTGGGGGGGGGATGTGTGTATTCATGATCGTTTATGTTAATGAGAGTGTGGGGAGTGAGTGGGAGGGTGGGGTGGGGTAGGCTGCTTTTAACCATGTAAAGCACTTTGTGCTACATTTTTTGTATGAGAAGTGGTTGATTGATTGATTGATATGTACATACAAGGCAGCTCAGTTTACCATAAGTTGTATGGCTGTGCATCTATTTCTGCATATGTTAACAGTCGGTCTTCGACCATATTATTTACCGCGTGAGTTTTCCCTCGCCATTATTGTCATTGTTTACATCGCCCCTGATGCCAACGCGGCGCAGGCGTATGACGTCATCAGCTCTGCGACAGCGGACCTAGTAAATCGTAGTCCCTCTGCGTTTGTGGCTATAACGGGCGATTTTAACCACACGAACCTCTCCACTGTTCTACCTACATTCAAGCAGTATGTGGACTGCAAAACAAGAGACAATAAAACACTGGACCTGTTTTATGCCAATGCTACTGAGGCATACATCTCCAGCTCTCTCCCTCCTCTGGGCAGGGCTGATCACAACCTGGTCTACCTCCAGCCCCTTTACAGACCTGCCATTCAGAGACAACCTGCAGCCACAAAAACGGTTACAACATGGACAAGGGAGTCGGAAGAGACTCTGCAGGGATGCTTTGAGTCAACTGACTGGGATGTTCTTTGTGATTCCAATCAGGACAATATTGACGATCTGACAGGCTGTGTAACAGATTATATCAACTTCTGTGTGGACACTGTGGTCCACAAAAAAAACATTCTGTGCTTCCCCAACAATAAACCCTGGGTTACCAAAGACATCAAAGCAACCCTGAACAAGAAAAAAAGAGCTTTCAGAAATGGTGACAAAGATCAGCTGAAACTGGTGCAGAAGGAGCTGAAAGCCAAGATTGCAGAGGGTAAAGAGTCCTACAGACGGAGGCTGGAAAACAAACTGCAGGAAAACAAAACCAGGGAGGTGTGGAACGGAATGCGGGCTATCACTGGCCTGAGACAAAAGAGAGGTGTTGGGATGGATGGGGACGTCGAAAGTGCTAACAACCTTAATCTGCACTTCAACAGGTTTGACTGCCCTGCGTCTCCTGTCTCCACACCCAGCTCTTCCCATCTTCTCCTTTCGCCTCCCCCCTCTCCTGCCCTCTCAGACTGTCTCACCCTGTCCCTCTCAGCAGATGACATCAAAAAAGAATTGGGCAGACTCCACTCCAGCAAAGCTGCTGGCCCTGATGGTGTCAGTCCCAGGGCCCTCAGGTGCTGTGCTTCCCAGCTGTCTGGAGTTCTACAACGGATCTTCAACATGAGCCTGGAAATGCAGAGAGTCCCATCACTCTGGAAGACATCCTGCGTGGTTCCTGTCCCTAAAAAGATCAACCCGTCGACCCCCAGTGACTACAGGCCAGTGACTCTGACCTCACATGTCATTAAGACGCTGGAGAGACTCATCCTGAAACATCTGCGTCTGCTGGTGGAGCCTTGGCTGGACCCCCTGCAGTTTGCTTATCAACCTCGTATCGGCGTGGAGGATGCCATCATCTACCTGCTGGACCAGGCTTATTCTCACCTGGACATTGTTGGGAGCACTGTGAGGGTCATGTTCTTTGACTTCTCCAGTGCTTTTAACACGATCAGACCATCACTGCTGGGGAATAAGCTCATGGAAATGCAGTTGGACGCCCCACTGGTTGGTTGGATTACGGACTATTTAACAAGTCGACTACAGCATGTCCGACTGAAGAGCTGCTGCTCAGATAACATCCTGAGCAGCACGGGGGCGCCGCAGGGGACGGTCCTATCACCCTTCCTCTTCACTCTCTACACATCTGACTTCAGATACAAGTCACAGTCATGTCATCTGCAGAAATTCTCGGATGACTCTGCCATTGTGGGCTGTATCAGGGATGGACAGGAGGAGGAGTACAGGAGTGTGGTGGACAGCTTTGTCGAGTGGTGTGAGCTAAACCACCTACAACTTAACATCACAAAGACAAAGGAACTGATTATGGACTTTAGGAAGCAGGCTCCTCCTCCTACCCCTGTCACCATCAGAGGGGCTGATGTGGAGATCGTTGAGGACTACCGGTACCTGGGGGTACACTTGGACTGTAAACTGGACTGGACCAAGAACACCAATGCTATCTTCCAAAAAGGGCAGAGTCGGCTTTTCCTACTGAGGCGGCTCAGGTCCTTCAATGTTGGTAGGAAAATGTTGACCATGTTCTATCACTCGGTGTTGGAGAGCGTCGTGTTCTTTGCAGCTGTGTGCTGGGGAAGTGGGGTGAAGACAGCGGATGCCAACAGGCTGAACAAACTGATTAGAAAGGCTGGTTCTGTCCTGGGTGTCAGACTTGAGAACCTGGAGGAGGTGTCTGAAAGGAGAATGCCAAAAAAGCTTGTTTCTATCATGTACAACCGCTCCCACCCCATGCACGCCCCCATGATGGACCATCAGAGCAAACGCAGCAAAAGATTCATTGCCCCGAAGTGCAGAACTGACCGCCACAGTAAATCCTTTGTACCGGTGGCTATAAGACTGTTTAACTCTTCCTCACTCTGTAGGTGATTCTCCTGAGACGATTACCAATGTTATTCTGTTCCCTCCCAGACCGTGCAATATTACCCAAGAGTACTTATTGAATATTTGTTTCTTCCCCCCATCATACTCCCTTTATTCTATTGCACAATACTTTGTCACTTTCTAGAATCGCCTGCACTGATAGTTATTTATTCACCAGGATACAGTTATCTATATTACTTCGTTAGAGTTATCCGATACTATGTCCTGCACTATCCTACTGTATATACTGTACACTACGATTCTTATTGTATATATTGTATATCTTATATCTTATTCATCTGTTCCTCTGTCTCTCCTGCTGCTTTGAGCATGTACATGACAAAAGAATTTCCCTCGGGATAAATAAAATTGTTCTTATTCTTATTCTTATTCTTATATTTAGCAAAAATGTGCCATTTCTTCACTCAGTGAAGTGATGGTTAAGCTTCAGTAGCAGTTTGCTCTCAAGGTTCTTGCTGTGAAGCTGTAACTGTTTAGCAGTGAACAGGAGTCCTGCATGACTAAGAAGTCCTTCACAGGCCTCAGATGTAGGAAGAGCTGTATTTATTTTGATCAACAGCTTCTTGATGCGAAGATGCAATAGATCCACACCTCCAGTGAATGGACATGAAATGTACCTCACCAGCTCCCCTGCTTCTGGCTTTCCTGACCCCATGGATCCATCATCTTAGTCGGTTAGGCTGCTGTTTGCGCTGGCCTCATCCAGCTCTGTGTCTAGGTGATGTCTGATGAAGTTGAGACCTGTGGAAAGATGTAAGGTTTTTTGAAAGAATTAGGTCTGGTCATTATAAAGCTCTATACACTGCCAAGCTGCGGATGTTTGGCAAGAAGATTTGATCACACTGGAGATGTTTTTTACTAACTCCTGTTGAAAAACAAAATCAGAACGCGTGCAAGGCTAAGCAGTGCTAGCCAATAGATCCTCTATGCACCATTTGGCTGTTACTCTGGGGAAAGACGAGAAAGACAGTGATGAAAGCCGTGACTGGAACTGCAATGTAGCCTCTAATCTCAGTTGTACGTTCGTGCAATATAATATTTATATTGTACGAACATGATAATTATGTATATTGTAATAACATGATATTATATAGTTCAAAGGTGAAAGGTATATTGTACCTACATGATAGTATATTGTACAAACATAAAAAGTATATTGTTAAAAATATATGCTTTTCACGTTATAACGTGATATAGCTCAATTTTTCTTTTGCCTGGGTGGCAAAAGAAAAATTGCCACCCAAATTCAATAGACCCTGTGCACGAGAAAATGCTAAGTTCCTGGTTTGAGACCGGATGTGGGGTTGTACATTTCCGGTAGCTTTACTTTGCGGTCAATAGCTACTGCGAAGATATACTCCAAAATCATGTCCAAAACTCGAGAGCAGAAGGTGGGAACACTCACCACTGTTGTGTCACAAAAAATCTAAAGATCAATTTTGAAGTTTAAAGTGTTTAGATCGATCAGTTGTTTACATCACTCAACACAAGCAGAACTGCATCACTGCATGCAGAAGACACATCGTCCACATTCAGAAGCACATCTCTGTATAGTGACAGTTATTATGATTTAAACAGGCAAATATTCAACATTCAAACTACAGGTGAAGAATAGTCAAACGAGATGTTTCCCCATTATGTCGATATCAGCCAGTCAAGTACACACCCACACATCATGTTAACAAACCGTGAAAAAAGCTGCACAAAAAATGAACGATTGCTGGTAAGGGTTTCTATACATTAGTATTTACGAAGGGTATGTTGTGACTTACCTTCAAAATTACAGTGGTCCCTCACTATAACGCGGTTCACCTTTCACCTCGCTGTTTCGCAGATTTTTTAGTGCAAGTTTGCATGCTTTTTTTTTCTTTTTTTTTCTTTACATCACATTGTGTCCTGTATCCTGATTGCTGCAGACGATCACCTCCGTGTCTCCACCAGCTCCTGGGATTGTCCCATGGATAACAGCAGGGTCCTTATGTGGATCAAGGACTTGAAAAGCTTGGGCTTGGGCCTGCCACACTGTAGCGGCCACAGCTTCAAACTGGTCATGTGACTGCATGGTCATATCTGATTAGTAAAAAAGTCACCAGAAACTCCACTGGCGGCATATTATCTAATGTGTTAAACTAATTATTTTTTTAAAAGTAACGAGTCTAATTTTGCAAATGTAGCGAAGTAAAAGTACCGTTTCTTCTTCACAAATATACTCAAATAAAAGTAAAAAGTATCGCGCCAAAAAGGTACTTTAAAAGTACTTTTAAAGTATAGGCTAAGTTTTCACCCACTAGAGGGTGCTAATGTACCTCATCATGTTTAGGTAGCGATGCAACGATTTCACTGTTATATGTTATGTAAGTTAAAGATAATTACTTTATGATTAATGAATAAGTCAAAAGGTTAAAGGTAACACACTGTTTGAATTTGTTAAGAAATAGAGAGATATTTTTAATGCGTATCTGCTCGTTAGATTGTTTTATGAGAGGCCCAGACTTGACTAGGTCACAGGCCGACCAGAAACTGCCCCCCACCAGGGGGATTAATAAAGTTTTATTTTATCTAATCTAATCTAATAACTTTAATCTCAGCCACGAACACACCTTCGTTGACTCACGAACAAATAAAACACTGAAAAAAGCCCAACAATAACATTTTTAGGTTGTCTAAGTGACTTATATATTACGTTTTAACCTGAGTAGCAAAAGTCCACGGTGATCTGAAAATGATGTACCGGGAGTT
Source organism: Pelmatolapia mariae (assembly GCF_036321145.2). Classification (NCBI taxonomy): domain Eukaryota; kingdom Metazoa; phylum Chordata; class Actinopteri; order Cichliformes; family Cichlidae; genus Pelmatolapia; species Pelmatolapia mariae. Next base: position 6,804,684 of record NC_086235.1, on the reverse strand, counting down.
GTGCCGTTCTCGGCGGTTTCAGTGACCCTCAAGCTCCCGACTAGCTATCGAGCTGGTGGGTAGCTGACGTCTCCGAAAACGTTAAAGCACTTTTGCAAAAATGCGATATCTTGATAAACCGAGCAGATATTTGATGTTTACACAGCTACTTTCTCGCCTGAAAAAATGTTAAAAGTTTGTTTTGTGACTAGGAAAGATTAGTAAGAGTAATTTTAAAACTTAGTAGCGGCCGCCATTGTTGGAAACTGGAGTTTGGCTGGGCCGCGCTATGAATTCTGGGATATGGTAGGCCACGAAGGACACACCCGACCCATCCTTCAAATTCGGGGAAAAGGAGGACGCATTTGTCGGCTGCATTCGGAGGAGTTCGAATTTGGACAGCCTTCGGCACGTCACTGTGACGTAATCGGTCTACAAATGCGGCCTCAGGAGGATGCAGCCCATGAATTTGGACACGACATAAGTTTAGACAGGTTGCCCTGGCAACAGACCTTAGAAAGGGGAAGTTATTGCAAGCTGCACAGGAAGTTTTAGTGCACAGGCATATTAATAAATCAGACACAGAAAAGAGGAACTGAATAGAAGGAGTTTCGTTTGTAATGGAACTGTGTGTGACGTGTGTGACGTCTGAAGTACAGAAATAACACCATATAAGACACATGTTGAGATTCTAATGTTAGAGATCCTGCACCTGGCATTTGGGCTGTGCAGGGGTCTCTCTCTTCCGGAAGATGATTGAATAAAAAGAAATATAAATATTTTAACAAACTATGAGTCATTTTTTTCTGTTCTATCATGGGGACAAAAGAATCGGGGTTAATAATTTACTAATAGTCTTTTATTCTGTATGTTTTAGCTCTTACAGTGTGTTCACATACTCGGCTGTTTAATAAAAGGATTGTAAATGGCTTGTATTTGTATAGCGCTTTAATAGTCCCTAAGGACCCCAAAGCGCTTTACACAACCAGTCATCCACCCATTCACACACACATTTACACACTGGTGATGGCAAGCTACATTGTAGCCACAGCCACCCTGGGGCGCACTGACAGAGGCGAGGCTGCCGAACACTGGCGCCACCGGGCCCTCTGACCACCACCATTGTGAACAATCAGTTTGAGAGACCATCTTTTCAACCGGGGATGCTACAGGCAGTGCACTACAGGCATAAATCTAGACCCCTAGATAAAACATTACGGCATTATAGCAGTGACAACTCCTCCACAGTAGCAGGTGGGATTTTTCTTTTTTGAGGACGGCTCCTTTTACCTTTCAATACGGATGGTCTGTTTATGTTTTGATTAAGAGCCTTTTTTTGGGCAGCTGAAGAGGAGAAGTCTATCTTATGGCCAACCTCTGGCTGTATCTTGGTCATATTACCAGGCAAAACCCAGTATGCAGGTTCATCTGTAACAGTCCTTGTGCCACTTTATCATAAATATAACAAAGTGTTTAGAAAGTTAGCACATACATGTAATTTTTCATTTTTTTATGTATCCATCTATAGAACGCTGCATGTTATAGTCTAAATCTGCCTGTTCTCTCTCAGAGACCTGCCTGCAGAAAATGAACCTAAAGCATGTAATGCAAGGATGTAATCATTTTCAAGATGGAGAAAACATAAAGTGACAATTGCAAATCACTTAATATGAGTTTCTCAAAATGGGCTCATTGAGTGCAGCACGGATAGGATCTTGGAGAATCGCACGGCTGCAGTGAATACTCAGAACAAGACCTCTGAGTGCAAACTGAATCACATCTTGGGAAGCGCACTGCGGTCGTGAGTTCTCAGAATCTGCTCTTTGAGCACAAGAATGACAACATCACGGAGTGTAGGTTTGATAACATCATGGAGAAGCTCACGGCTCTCCAACGGGAGATTGAGAGACCAGTGTTGGACTGTTAGAACAGCTCTGAAATTCATATGAGTTGTTCGCACTAAAGTAAAAACCACCATCACTTCATGCGGAGACCCCTTCGGCTCCAGCTGCGGTTTCAAGGCTGGAGTGCAGAGGTGTTTTTTTCTGTTCTCAAACTGATCTCCCTGTTGGAGCTCAGTCTGGGGGGAGTAATTTTTTTGTCCTTATCTTTCCTCATGGTGTGCTTTTCCATGTTATACCTCTCTGACCTGTCTTCCCCATTTGATGTTTGTGTAATGTATGTATGGTCGGAAGGGTAAGACTGCGCTGGCACGGCTGGCAGCCTTAACCCAATTTCCCTTGGGATGAATAAAGTACGATCAATCAATCAATCAATCAATGATAAGGAGATTCTGCAGGACATTAATCAATGTATAAAATTAAAATAAAATGTATTTTTAGTGACACAGGATACAAATATGGAAGCAAGATCTATAATTAGAATTATTTATAAGAAATATGAATAAATAATTGCAATTTCTTTAACCATAGAGAATAACTAAATCTTTCAGGACAATGTCACATCAATGGACTGAACTCACTATGTTATCCCTCTAACAGAGCCTCTACATGTTCTCACTGTAATTTCCCCCTCATAAATGAATTCATGCTGCACTAATTGTTCTAATTGAACTAAATGTTCAGGGGAAAATCAAACGCATTTCACTCGCAGTACTCGAGCTGACTCACCTTTGTTTGAATGACGACTTGTACGCGCTGACTCCACAGACAAGGTACGAAAATATGTCAGGCTACATCAACAGCGGTAGGTCTTCAGGGTTTCTACTCCACGGCCGTATTTCATACGGGTCCACATTTCCAATGGACGCTATTTTCTGCAAGTACCACCACTTCGCCTCTGGACGCAATCGGTCTCTATACAGTCCATTCTCTTTTGAGCTGCTTTTAAGCATCTTTCTTGTAGTCGTCGTTCCAACACAGTGTGTTTGTTTTGATTCGTAGACCCCGAAAATGCCGCCGCGCTCCCACAATGCATTGCGGCGTGATGTCAACTCCAAAGCCCTATTAGCAGCTACAAAGGCAATCAAGCATTCAACGTGTAAACAGTGGGCTTTCTAACACTGATGGTTCAGTAAGGTCATCTCCTGGTTTCATCCTCATGTTTCCCTCTCACCACATATCCAAGCCGATATCATGACCAGCAGCTTTTACAGCAGTGGCTCCAGCAAACATCAGATATTAGATGGTAATATTAAATACATTCTAACAACAGCTGATCAAGCTTAAATGTGCTGCTGAGACGATTCTGTTTTTTACAGGACGGAAATGTTGAGACTCTTCCTCCTCATTCAAGGCCACGCGCGTAAAGATTGGTGACTTTTGCCTAACCAGGGTGAAGGGACACTTTCTCTCGGCTAAACGTGGAACACACACGCACACAAACTCACACACGTACACATACGCATGTACACTGACACAGACCTACACTCATCCCGAATCCCACGCCCCCTCCAAACACCTTCAAAGCTTATGTCTTCTGTGTTGTGAGATGTGATGATTCATGTGCTATGTATCTCCCTGTTGGAGCTCAGTCTGGAGGGAGTTCTTTTTTTCCTCCTCGTTTTTCCTCATGTTGTGCATTTTCCATTGTTTCGGTTCGGGTTGCTGCTCGTGCGGCCGACTGGCTAGTGCCTAACCTGACCTGTCTCTCCAATGTGATGTTTGTGTATTGTTATGGTCGGCAAGGTATCATCTATCTTAATTGGCCCTTGGGGATAAATAAAGTCTCTCTGACTCCTGCTTGTATATTTCTGACAACATCTTAGTGGTGTGGCAGCTGTTGATTGAGCCAGTCCTGCAAACCCTGTGGATGGATGATGCAGTGGACAGTGGGAGGAAGCATCCTAAAGCTCTCTTTGCAGACCACCCTGTGTGATTTTCCACTCGCCGACCAGAAAAGACAAATCCCAACTCTCAGTCCCATCCACGTCTGGTCTTGCTTCGTCAGATTCAACAACACATCCAGACACTTCCTGTGATCTATTACAGTTGTTAAAGAAACAGTCCAGGAACAGGTTAATCCTGTGTGAACAACTGTAAATATTGTTTTCTCCAAGGAGGTGACTTTCCCCTAAGGGCCATCTTCTCCAGAATTGTCCAGATCACACACAAAAATAAGAGAGGAGAGAAAACCATGGCAACTCTGTAAATCCCTAAATCCATCTACAATCTGGACATCACAGGTTCTGTACAGCATGAGGGTTAAAAAAAAAAAAAAAAAAAAACATACGCATATAAATATAATGTGTAAATTGATTTATTTTTGTACCTCCATGCAACAGTGGCCGGATTCTTCACCCCAGTGAAGAGGTGAGGTGGTCCCTACAACATATCATAAAAAAGTTAATTTGAAAAAATCAAAAAAAGCTGTATGTAAGCGCCAATACATGAAAAACCACGGGACCCACCATACAAGCTAGTTTACGGGCACTTTTTTTTTTAACAAAGATTATATTAATTAAAAAATAACCATATGCAAATGCCCAAAGCCTGACAACACAACCACTACAAAAATTTAACTTTTGTACGACCAGATTTTCATATACTTCATTTAAAAGGTTATTCCTCTCCAGCATGAACTCCCGCTTTGTCTACAATTGTTATGAGAAAAATTACCCGCGGAGAATCCTGGAATATACTGAGCCACACAGAATACACCCGACACATCCTTAAAATCTGGGCAAAAGTAGGACACACTTCTCACCACATTCGGAGGACTATTTGAATTTGGGCAGCCTTTGTCGCATCGCTGTGACATAATTGCTTACAAATACGGCATTTTGAGCATCATTCCCCTGAATTTGGACACAGCCCTCCTCTCCTGGAGCATGCTCACTTTTTTGGCGGTGGGCAAATAAGGAGCTGGGGCATTGCCGCCACCAACCAGTGTGGATCAGAATTCACCTTTGCCAAATAATAAAAAATAGATGTTCAAAAAAAACCCCAACCAGACAGAAAGATAATAAATTCCCCTCTTGCCCGTGCGGGTGGTCTATCCTTCAAGCTTGGATCCTCTACCAGAGGCCTGGGGGCTTGGCTGCGCATCTTAGCTGTTCATAGGGCAGAGATCTCCGATGTTGTTCCTGGGATGTGCTGGAGTCAATTCTACTGATGCCACAGTAGATTTCACATTACACGAAAAGAAGAACGGGGATAGGGAATTTAATTTAAACTTACATACAGTACAGACTTACATTGGTCAGTATTATAATTATGTACAAATATATACAGATGCATGAAAGAATACAGCCAGTCAAACTGGGGTAGCATTTGTGGTCCCTGAAAAGGATCAATGATGGACCGTCAGTATACACTGGAGAAATGCTTCCAGTACTGTTAGTTGTTCAGTGGGTAGAAGACATGTGACCATTACAATCAGGCATTTGTTCAGACTGAAGCTCTTCATTGGCCAGTTTACAGTGTAGCCACTCAGAAAGTAGAGCAGATGTACTAACAGAGGTTCAGCAAACACTTTACAAAATACACATGATGGGACTTATAGTTGCCTTTTTATGCATTCCAGCTCACTATGGAGTCAGAGCAAATGAAATGACAGGGCTGTGAAGAAAGCCACAAAACATGGATGGGGTAGATGACCTGGCTATTAACTTCTGTCAGACAGAGATAACGAGTATAAAAAGGCAAGAAATAAAGGAAACATGACAAAAACAGTAGGAGGAAGAAAGGAGGTAACGATGGTTGCATATGATTTAAAGGAGGGTAGGAGAAATGAGAAGCACAGAAAGGAGAGGAAGAGAGAGGAGGTGGTCATATCTAGAATAAGATTTGGACATACTGGTTTGAAATCTACACTATTCATGACAGGGAAATATAATACAGGGAAATGTGATTCCTGTGGAGGAGAGGAAACTAGAACATGTTATATTACACTGATCCAAAACCTCAGTAACATAAAATAAAACTTGATCTTATTAATTTACTGCAAAAAGACTCAAGAAGTGAAAGTTATCAGTCCTTATTCCAGGTTTTAAAAGAGAGTAAATTGTTGCTGGTCGACGTTCCACTCCACACCAGTTGGTGGCGGTAATGCACTATTTTGGTGTTTCACAACCGCCAATAAACGATGTAAACAAGAAGAAGCGCCTTCCGGGATGAGAGACGGAGCTTTTTTTTTCATCCAAAGCGAGTACAATAGTGAATTTGGATGATAAAACAATCTACACCAACGTTTGGATCGATATCTGCATCGATCTGCCCACCCTTGTCTCCTGGATCGTAGCTGAGATCAGCGTGAACCACGTGGGTCTCTGCTCCCTGATCTGTTTCCTGTGTTTGGAAAGAGTTCCAGCTTCATCACGGAGTTTCTCTCGGTTTGTGGGCTCATCTAAAGGTAAGCACCGAGCTAACTTTACTGTGAGTTCAGTTCATGTTGACTTTAGCTCCTGAATGAGGTCTTCTGCTGCTCTCCTCGGTGTCTGTTCACAGTTTATTGTCAACACGTTGAGAGAAGAGTGAGAGAGTGTTTGGAGAAAAACACCAACTAATCATTAGCTCAGCATGCTGGGAGAAGTTGAGCGTTTGCTGGCAGAAAGTTGGAGCAGAAAAGTCTTTTCATTGTCCCTGCAGCTGTTTTTCTGCCTGCACCAAACCTCTACAGCCTCATTTCTATTTGAAGTGATAACAGGAAATGGATGAGAGCAATCTGCTGCAGTATCAGGGTCACAATAAACTTTATTGTCCAGCTGCTGTGGATGAACACATGAGAGGAAGTGAACTCCTACAAAGTCTCATTTTAATGAGTCTGGCTGCTGTAAAGTGATGCACAGGAAGATGTTAACAAAAACTAATGAAACAGAGATGAAAGTAAACAGTGTTCATATTTGAAAGCACAGAGAATAAAAATATATTGTGCTGGTTAATGTGCAGCTCTTGGTGATTTGGGAGAATCCTGTTTTTAATCATGTTGTGGATTGAATGTTGGGTTTTATTTTATTTTATCTACAGAAGTTTTTCTCACATGTGATCGTTCAGATTGATTTGTTGGGTTGACTTGAATCATGTGAAGGTTTAAAGCTGCAGTTGCCCAAAAAGAATAAAGTATAGTCGTGAAGAATGTAATAATGTCTTCCTGTGTCAAACACAGCTGCTGCAGTCAAAGCGAGGAAGGAAAGCACTGAAACCACTGATCAAAGCTCATTAATCAGTACTGTGGGAAATATAAATGTTGCAATATTTCAATAAGTGCCATATTAATCAAGAGGTGATAGAAGGTTTAAACTGGAAGACATTTAAAGTAGTGTTTTGCTTGTAACTGCATACGTGCCTGCGCAGATTAGAACAGGATGGACTCAGGATGTGTCATATACGATCATGGGGCCTCACAACGAGAAACAGGAAACAGATGGGGGTGAGAGAGTGTTGAAACCGTTAGTGAGGAACAAACATCAATACTATCAGAATCAGAATCAGAAAGGGTTTTATTGCCAAATGTTGAGCAGGTTTACAACATTAGGAAATTGCTGCGGTACTTAGTGCAAACATACTGTCATATAACGCTTAAATAAACATAAAAATTAAAAGTGCTAAGTAGATAGATATATACATGAGTGCAGGTGGTGATCAGTGCCAAACATGGAATGATGCAGTAAACACAGTGTAGGGTCACGTGTTAGTGGTGGGAACAGTCATGTGGTTATTGTTCATGAGTCCAACAGCAGAGGGGAAGAAACTGTTCTTATGGCGAGAGGTTCTGGTGCGAATGGACCGCAGCCTCCTGCCTGAGGGGAGCAGGTCAAACAGTCTGTGTCCAGGGTGAGAAGGGTCAGCTGTGATCTGAGCTGCACGCCCCAGTGTCCTGGAGGTGTACAGGTCCTGCGGAGATGGGAGACCGCAGCCAATCACCTTCTCAGCAGAGCGCACAACACGCTGTAGTCTCTGTTTGTCCCTGATAGTGGCTCCAGCGTACCACACGGTGATGGAGGAGGTGAGGATGGACTCGATGATTGCAGTGTAGAATTGCATCATCGTCCGTGTTGGCAGGTTGAATTTCTTCAGCTGCCTCAGGAAGTACATCCTCTGCTGGGCTTTCTTTATGACGGAGGTGATGGTGGGCTCCCACTTCAGGTCCTGGGTGATGGTGGTACCCAGGAAGCGGAATGAGTCCACAAAGGTGATGGGGGTGTCAGTCAGGATGATGGGGGGGAGTGGGGCTGTGTGCTTCCTGAAGTCCACAATAATCTCCACTGTCTTTTGGGAGTTCAGCACCAAGTTGTTGTGGCTGCACCAGGACACCAGACGTTCAACCTCCCTCCTGTAGGCAGACTCATCCCCGTCCGAGATGAGTCCAATAACGGTGGTGTCATCTGCAAACTTGATTAGCTTGACAGACTGGTGGGTGGAGGTGCAGCAGTTAGTGTACAGGGAGAAGAGCAGAGGAGAAAGAACACAGCCCTGAGGGGAGCCGGTGCTGATGGTCCGGGAGTCCGAGACATTCTTTCCCAGCCTCACATGCTACTTCCTGTCCGTCAGAAAGTCAGTGATCCACTGGCAGATGGGATCAGGCACATTCATCTGGGAAAGCTTGCTATAAAAGGAGTTGCAGACAACTGTCACTCACCGTCACTGGCGCATGTTATGTTATCTGCTTACGCATGAAGGGGCGTGAACCCTGACATATAAAACTGTGTATTGAAGCGCTTCCTCTTTGAGATCTACTGGACTACGCTGAGGGTGGTGTCGTGTACATCTCCCACATATTCAATTCAATTCAATTTATTTATACAGCGCCAAATCACAACAAAAGTCGCCTCAAGGCGCTTTATATTGTACAGTAGATCGCACAATAATAAATACAGAGAAAAACCCAACAATCATATCATATGACCCCCTATGAGCAAGCACTTTGGCGACAGTGGGAAGGAAAAACTCCCTTTTAACAGGAAGAAACCTCCGGCAGAACCAGGCTCAGGGAGGGGCGGCCATCTGCTGCGACCGGTTGGGGTGAAAGAAGGAAAACAGGATGAAAGACATGCTGTGGACGAGAGACAGAGATTAATAACAGATATGATTCGATGCAGAGAGGTCTATTAACACATAGTGAGTGAGAAGGTGACTGGAAAGGAAAAACTCAATGCATCATGGGAATCCCCGGCAGCCTACGTCTATTGCAGCATAACTAAGGGAGGATTCAGGGTCACCTGGTCCAGCCCTAACTATATGCTTTAGCAAAAAGGAAAGTTTTAAGCCTAATCTTAAAAGTAGAGATAGTGTCTGTCTCCCGAATCCAAACTGGAAGCTGGTTCCACAGAAGAGGGGCCTGAAAACTGAAGGCTCTCCCTCCCATTCTACTTTTAAATACTCTAGGAACAGCAAGTAAGCCTGCAGAGCGAGAGCGAAGTGCTCTAATAGGGTGATATGGTACTACAAGGTCATTAAGATAAGATGGGGCCTGATTATTTAAGACCTTGTAAGTGAGGAGCAGGATTTTGAATTCAATTCTGGATTTAACAGGAAGCCAATGAAGGGAAGCCAAAACAGGAGAAATATGCTCTCTCTTTCTAGTCCCTGTCAGTACTCTTGCTGCAGCATTTTGGATTAACTGAAGACTTTTCAGCGAGTTTTTAGGACATCCTGATAATAACGAATTACAGTAGTCCAGCCTGGAAGTAATGAAGGCATGAACTAGTTTTTCAGCATCACTCTGAGACAGGATATTTCTAATTTTAGAGATGTTGCGCAAATGGAAGAAAGCGGTCTTACATATTTGTTTAATATGTGCCTTGAAGGACACGTCCTGGTCAAAAATGACTCCAAGGTTCCTCACAGCATTACTGGAGGCCAAGGTAATGCCATCCATAGTAAGGATCTGCTTAGATACCATATTTCTAAGATTTTCAGGGCCGAGTACAATAACCTCAGTTTTATCTGAATTAAGAAGCAGGAAGTTAGCGGCCATCCAGGTCTTTATGTCTTTAAGACATTCCTGCAGTTTAACTAATTGGTGTGTGTTACCTGGCTTCATGGATAGATAGAGCTGCGTATCATCTGCATAGCAGTGAAAATGTATGCTATGTCTTCTAATGATGCTGCCTAAGGGAAGCATGTATAATGTAAATAGAATTGGTCCTAGCACTGAACCCTGTGGAACTCCATAATTGACCTTAGTGGGTGAAGAGGACTCTCCATTTACTTGAACAAATTGGAGTCTATTAGATAGATATGATACAAACCACTGCAGTGCAGTACCTGTAATACCTACAGCATGTTCTAATCGCTCTAATAAGATATTATGGTCGACAGTATCGAACGCTGCACTGAGGTCTAGCAGGACAAGCACATAGATGAGTCCACTGTCAGAGGCCATAAGAAGATCATTTGTAACCTTCACTAAAGCTGTTTCTGTGCTGTGATGAGCTCTGAAACCTGACTGAAACTCTTCAAATAAGCCATTCCTCTGCAGATGATCTGTTAGCTGTTTGACAACTACTCTTTCAAGGATTTTTGATATGAAAGGAAGGTTGGATATTGGCCTATAATTAGCTAAGACAGCTGGGTCTAGAGATGGCTTTTTGAGTAAAGGTTTAACTACAGCCACCTTGAAGGCCTGTGGTACATAGCCGATTATTAGAGATAGATTGATCATATTTAAGATTGAAGAATTAATTAATGGCAGGACTTCTTTGAGCAGTTTTGTAGGAATGGGGTCTAAAAGACACGTTGATGGTTTAGAGGAAGTAATTATTGAAGTTAACTCAGAAAGATCAATTGGAGAAAAAGAGTCTAACTTAACATCAATGGTACTAAAAGTAGCTGTAGACGATATTACATCTGTGGGATGATTATTGGTAATTTTTTCTCTAATGATAAAAATTTTATTTCTGAAGAAGTTCATGAAGTCATTACTAGTTAACGTTAAAGGGATTGTTGGCTCAGTAGAGCTCTGACTTTTTGTCAGCCTGGCTACAGTGCTGAAGAGAAACCTGGGGTTGTTCTTATTTTCTTCAATCAGTGACGAATAGTAAGATGTTCTGGCTTTGCGGAGGGCTTTCTTATAAAGCAACAAACTATTTCTCCAGGCTAAATGATGATCCTCTAAATTTGTGACACGCCATTTCCTCTCCAGCTTACGAGTTATCTGCTTTAGGCTACGTGTTTGAGAATTATACCACGGAGTCAGGTACTTCTGATTTGAGACTTTAGTTTTCACTGGAGCTACAGTATCCAGAGTCGTACGTAGTGAGGAGGTAAAATTATTAACAAGATAATCGACCTCTGTTGGAGTAGCGTTCAGGTAGCTGCCCTGCTCTATGTTGGTACAGGGCATTGAAGATGATAACAGTGGGTGGATTATATTCTTAAACTTAGTTACAGCACTTTCAGAAAGACATCTACTTTGATAAAGTCTACTCTCCACTGCTGTGTAATCAATTATTGTAAATGTAAATGTTATCAGGAAATGATCAGACAGCAGAGGGTTTTCAGGAAACACTGTTAAATGTTCAGTTTCTAAGCCATATGTTAAAACAAGATCTAGAGTGTGATTAAAGTGGTGGGTGGGTTCTTTTACATTTTGAGAGAAGCCAATTGAGTCTAATAACAGATTAAATGCAATGTTGAGGCTGTCATTTTTAGCATCTACATGGATGTTAAAATCACCCACAATAATTATTTTATCTGAGCTGAGCACTAAATCAGATAAAAAGTCTGAGAAATCAGAGAGAAACTCTGTGTAAGGCCCAGGTGGACGGTAGATGATAACAAATAAGACTGGTTTCTGAGTTTTACAGCTGGGGTGGACAAGGCTAAGCATCAGGCTTTCAAATGAATTAAAAGTCTGTCTTGGTCTTTCGTTAATTAATAGACTGGTGTGAAAAATTGCTGCCACACCGCCCCCTCGGCCTGTGCTTCGAGGTTTCTGGTAGTTAGAATGACTCGGGGGTGTTGATTCATTTAAACTAACATAATCATCCTGCTGCAACCAGGTTTCTGTAAGGCAGAGTAAATCGATTTGTTGGTCGATTATTAAGTCATGTACTAACAGAGACTTGGAGGAGAGAGACCTAATATTTAATAATCCACATTTCACTGTTTTACTCTTTGGTTCAGATGTGGATTCTGTATTGTTCTTTCTTTTTGATTTTTTATGTTTAAGTTTTTTATTGCTGGTTTTTGGTTTGTTTTTTGTCTGTTTGGGAGCTGACACAGTCTCAATGGAGATGGGTTTTTGGGGGGGTAGCAGGAGGAGAGAAGCTGCAGAGAGGCGTGTAAGACTGCAACTCTGCTTCCTGGTCCCAACTCTGGATAGTCAGATTTTGGGGGGTTTAATAAATTGGTCCATATTTCTAGAAATGAGAGCTGCTCCATCCAAAGTGGGATGGATGCCGTCTCTCCTAAGCACATATGTGCTTAATAAATAATTGTTGTTGACTGGACAAGATCTGAGTAATGGGTTTTTGTTCTCAGCCCAACATCAAAGAATTAGGACAGTACCGTTCACAGAGAGTTGGGAAATGGCTGCACAGAGTCCAACTTTTAGGAATGGTGGAGGTGGTGGGAGTGGGGGGCTAAAGGTGTGGAAAGTGTGGGGAGGGGGAGTAAAAGGTCTGTCCCTGTTTGTGGAAACCACAGGAGGAGCTGTTCAGGCTGTTGGCTGGGTGTGAATTGTTGATGGAGTCTTTAAACTTGTAGTTGCTGTTTTCCAGACTGAAGAAGAGTCGTTAGCTGAAAACTGGTTTTAGAGGTTCATGACAGCTCAGTGTCTTGTGTTGTAGTTGGAAGATGGCGCCAGTGTGTTCGGCAGGCCGTCTCCACTGCTCTCTGCTGCTTCTTACCTTTTTGCTAATATGCTATTCAGGTGGCTCTGCATTGCTAACTTATGACCGGCTTACTCTTCTAAGTCTCCGGCCACCCTATACTTACGGGCCATACTTCCATGGATCGGACCCGTGGTGGAATTTAGGAGATACCACTCGGCCGCGGACGGATCACCTCTCAGGAACGTACCGCCGATCTCCGCTTCCTTCGCACAAGAGACGCTACAGGAAAAGGGGTAAACGGAGTGGTGTCCATGTCCGCATTAAGGCTTACCTAAAGGCACGGTATGTGGCTGGCTTCGACGTCGATGTGGATGCTCTCCTCCTTCCCCCGACTTTCTGGGAGCACTTTACCTTTAGATTGTTTAGGCATCGAGAGATTCGCCATGCTGAGTTGCAGGCCCGCCCTGCCGCCCCAGTGGTTTACTCACCGGCTCGGTGTTGGATTAAGCCTCCTAAAGGCGGCGTGTGCTATGGCAACCTATGCCGCCCGAGACGTGCTTCCAACTGCGACTCGGCGTCTTCGACTCGGATGGCGCTATTAAATGTTAGGTCGCTGACGAATAAGACTTTTATTGTGAGCGATTTTTTTTTACTGCTACAGGACTGGATTTACTATTCATGACGGAAACTTGGATTCGTCCCGGTGAGTCTTTCCCTTTCTCAGAGCTTCCTCTGAATTGTGCCTTTTTTAGCTCACCGAGACCTTCGGGCAGGGGTGGAGGACTGGCAGTGGTTTTTAGGAATAAATTCCGAGTACGTCACCTGCCTTCCCCTGTGTTCCCTAGCTTTGAAGCTCAGCTGCTGGAACTTGCTGGTCCCCCCTTGACTCTCTGTGTTGTGATTTTACCATCCCCCGAAATATAATAAGACTTTCATTAACGACTTTGGTGACTTTTTAGCATCTCTTTACCTAAATTATGATTGTGTTCTTATCACTGGCGATTTTAACATTCACATTTGTTGTAAAGATGATGTGTTTGCCAAGGATTTTCTAGCCTTAGTTGACTCTTTTAAGCTTATCCAGTGGGTTAATGCACCTACCCACCTTAACCTCTTAAGCCCCACGCCCCCGGCATTGGGGGCAAAAAGGAGGAGATCACGTTTAATCGGTTATAACGCCGGTTGAGAAATATAAATCCAGACATGTGTGGTATCCACAGAAACCCCAGAATCTCAGCTAAAATGTCATATAAAGCATTTCTACAACCACCAAACACACCGAAAACAAGCCGCGATTAAACGAGCAGTTACGTAAATGCGCAGAAGTCCGCTAAACACACAAAACCGAACCAGAAATTCTTCAGACTTCATGTAAGCGGTTAAAAATAGGCTGGTTAGCTCCCAGAGCTATCACTGACTCCACACACCAAGTTTCACCACGATCAGACCAGAATTCACTGAATTAGCCGCAAAAGAAGACCACAAAAACACACAGCGGCGCAAATGCGCTAACACAGAAATTGGCTTACCGTCCCGATTTCCTCCGTTATTTTCGCCGGTAGCCGGTAACCACGTGATTGCTGTTATTTACCATGCCTACCTAGGTGCATCAGAGCCATCTTCCGTCAACAACCTCCATTTTAGACCCACCTACAGACACGTGACTGGACAGACGTCACATGCAGTAAATTTGGACACACGTGGGTTTTGGCATTACAACGTCTGATTGGTTGAAGTGACGTGAACGTGGCATCGTTACTTTGAATCTATTGGCTAAAACGATTAAAAAGAGGTGTCAATCATGCAAATTGACCAAAAGAAACCAAAGTTACAGCCCCTCAGAGTTTAAAGGGCCAGAGGCCAATGAAGCGCTCTATGCGCACGGCAGAAAAGGGCCATTACCATGTAAATGTGTGGTTAATTCTTCAAAAATATATTTTTAAAAAAAGCATTTTTAGGCCTGTTAATAAAATTTATTAATTTCTGCTCTTTAATACCTAAAACAATTAACTGGCATGGTGTCCAATTGTGTGCCAAAATTGGACATTTTTGTACAACGTCTGGATATTCATGTATTGACAGGGCTGTAGTTTTTCACTGTTTTACTTTAGAAACACAAATCTTTGCACAGATTATGCTTATATGTTGGTTACTGGATTTCTGGAACCAAATATGATCTGAGGCATATTTTTAAAAGGGTTATATGCTAAAAATTACAAAAAAAAATTAGGCGAGAATAAAATCTACTTACTTTTTCTGTGTTCCAGTCTCAGTAACTTTGACAGAGTAATATCTGCTTTAATATTTACACCTCTGATTAAATGTCCCAAGTGTTAGCTTCATTTTGATACCAAGATTGTAAGGACAGAGTTTGTAATTGCAGAGAAATAATCAATTTAATTTAGGCATTGCATTTTCGAGCAGGAAGCTCAGAAACCCCCTTGGGGCTTAAGAGGTTAAAGGACATACCCGTGATTTGATTTTTTCTTATGGACTGGACATTTGTATCAGGGACATCAGCAACATTGGAATATCCGATCATTTCCCAGTCATCTTTGATGCTGAGTTATGCAAATTGGACCAGAACTTTGAGGGTCCTCGACGTCTTGTGCGCATAATCAATCCTGGGACTGTGGCTGAATTTTCGGCTGCTTTCTCTAAATCTGTTCTCCCTGACTTTGATCGTTCTACACCCTCTTCAGTTGATGATTTTGCTAACTCCTTTCTCTCTACCTGCTCCTCTTTACTGGACGTTGTGGCCCCTATGAAAGTAAAACGGCCTAGAAGCTGTTCTCAGCCGTGGCTAAATGACTCTTTACGCGCTTTACGACGCGTTTGCCGCCAAGCTGAGAGACGGTGGAAAAAAGATAGGCTCCAGGTGTCTTTTGATATCCTTCGCAGGACCCGCCTGGAATTTCAGAAATCTGCTAAGTTGGCTAAAGCGGCTTTTCTGTCGAGTGTCATTGCGGATAATAGTCACAACCCACGTATTTTATTTAAGACTTTTAACTCATTGATCAATCCTTGTCCTGAAACGCCTAGATTGGCTTCCTTAGCCCTTTGTGAAAATTTTCTAACTCATTTTACAGGCAGAATCTTATCT
This sequence comes from Pelmatolapia mariae, assembly GCF_036321145.2. Lineage (NCBI taxonomy): Eukaryota > Metazoa > Chordata > Actinopteri > Cichliformes > Cichlidae > Pelmatolapia > Pelmatolapia mariae. Next base: position 6,788,926 of record NC_086235.1, on the reverse strand, counting down.
CTAAGAGTCTCACACCCCCCTGTGATGAGTCAGGCCCCAGCATTACGATGCTCTACTAACCTCAATCAGTTTGATCCAGTTACGCTCCCTACTCTTAAGGGTATAATTGATCACCTAAAAAACTCAAACGCTGCTCATGACATCCTTCCATCTCGCATTATTAAAGATGGGTTTAACATTATCGGGCCCTGTATTCTATCATTAATTAACCTGTCACTGTTATCGAGTTGTGTTCCGGCTGCTTTTAAACACACTGTAGTGCAACCTATACTAAAAAAGAGCTCCCTTGATCAGAATGACCTCGCTAACTTTAGACCAATTTCCAAACTCCCATTTCTGTCTAAAATCCTTGAGAAGATTGTTCATTCCCAACTTCAAACTTATTTGGATGCAAATAATATTGGGGAAAAATTTCAGTCGGGGTTTAAGCCACACCATAGCACGAAAACTGCATTACTGAGAGTCTTTAATGGTCTTCTCTCAATTGCTGACTCAGGGCGCCCTGTGGTGTTAATTTTGCTTGATTTGTCCTCTGCTTTTGATTTGGTGGACCTTTTAATGAGGCTTGAGCATCTGGTGGGCATCACGGGCAGTGCCCTTAGCTGGTTTAAATCCTATCTCTCAGAAAGGTCCTTTTCTGTCACCATGGGTACCTACGCCTCCTCCATTGCCCCTGTTACCTCTGGTGTCCCCCAGGGGTCTGTGCTGGGTCCCATGCTGTTCTCTTTATACTTGTTACCCTTGGGCCGAATCTTTGATAAATACAATATTTCTTTTCACTTTTATGCGGATGACATTCAAATCTATTTTGAACTAGCTGAGGATGTCACGTCGTCGTTGCAACACTTCTCCGATTGTATAAATGAAGTTAAAATCTGGCTACTGAGCAATTCCCTCATTCTAAATGATAAGAAGACTGAAATTGTAATCTTTGATACTCCCTTCTCTCGGGCTGAACTAATTGGTATTTTTGGGCCCTTTGCTGACTTCCTTTCTGACACTGTGAGGAACCTGGGTGTTGTCTTGGACAGTTCCTTCAAGTTGGACAAACATGTGTCCTCTGTAGTTAAATCGAGTTTCTATCAATTACGTCTAATCTCTAAGGCCAAGCCCTACATACCACGTAAGGACCTGGAGAAACTTATCCATGCTTTTGTTACATCAAGATTAGATTACTGTAATTCCCTTTATACTGGTCTCCATTCTGCCCTTGTTCACAAACTGCAGCTTGTTCAAAATGCGGCTGTGCGTCTCTTAACTGGAACTGGTAGGTTTGAGTCTATTACTCCAGTTCTTTCCGACCTGCACTGGCTCCCTATTATATTTCGTATTGATTTTAAAATCTTATTGCTCACTTTTAAAATAATAAATAACACCGCGCCCAGCTATCTTATGGATCTCCTCAGCTTTTATACCCCTGGGAGAGTGCTTAGATCAGCAGGCCAAATGCTCCTGGTGCGACCTAGATCTCGGCTCAAGACCAGAGGTGACCGCGCATTCGCCGCTGTCGCACCCTACCTCTGGAATAACCTCCCTCTAGTTATTCGGGCGTCTGATTCAATTCAATCTTTTAAATCTGACAGGGGATTTCTTTAAATCACCCTGCCGTTCTTCAGCTTTGACACCTGGGTTAGAAAACACAAACACTGCAGCAGTTTTTCACTTCTGCAGGGCAGCCATGGAACGCAAGACCTGCACCCCACGACTGTCTACGACCTTTATTTATACAAGATTGTCTGTGTCTGTGTGTGTATGTGTGTGTGTGTGTGTGTAAAAGATAACAGAGTTATTCTCAGAACTCAGAGCTGAGGTTCCCCTTTTCTAAATCTGTATGTTCTAGAAGAGAAAGAGGAAGCTGTAAGTTGTTTATCACAGAAGAGTTCATGTCAAAAGTTATTAGGTAAAAAGTCACGTAGGCATGTGCTTAGGAAAAATAAAAGAATACATTTCATGTAGCTGATCACATATATACAATTTTCTTTTGTCAAAATCCCGATTGAAAACGTATTTGTTTAGCCTTGCTTTCCTCGCCTCCTAGAGCCCGCATTTTTAGTGTACTGTAAGTTACCTTTTTCGCTTTATTAATGTTTAGAATGGTTTAACCTTCAGCCTTTTGGGTTGTGCCTACTATGCCTGGTGTATTATTGGTTAGTTATGTCACCCGCCTGTTAGTATATTTTATTTGTATTTTGTATTTGGTGTTTTGTATTTGTATTTATTATTGCTCTTAACTCGTTCTGTGAAGCACTTTGGCATACCTGTGGTTTTTTAAATGTGCTATATAAATAAAATTGTATTGTATTGTATTGTATTCATACGGTGGCCCCTAGAAATAAAGCACGTACAAACTCTAAAACCCAACGGAAGTGCTCCAGGACGCTAGGGGCAGTGTTGAGCTTTTGTTACCTAGTGGCTACTCAAGCCAGAAAGTACCAACGACCAGATTTGGTGTGTGTGTGTTAGTAACAGGTAAATGAACTTTTTTTTAAAAAATTATCAGAATATATATGAGTGTGGTTGCTCTATCCTTGCAGGTGTTTTCCACCGGTATTCAACTCCATGTGTTTGCAACAAAGTTGACGTTTATTTTGCAAATCGAGCTCAACACTGGCCCTAGCGTCCTGGAGCACTTCCGTTGACTTTTGGATTTTGCACGCGCTGTGGAGTTTGTACGTGTTTTGTCTCTAGGAGCCACCGTACATTCAGGACACCTTCTCAGGCTCTTACAGCCTTACCTGTATCATAACAAAGTGTATAAACTAGAGCACGGCGATATGGCCAAAAACATTTATCACAATATATTTTTGAAAATTTGCGATAACGATATAACTGACGATATAATTGATGCGAGATAAAATACAACTCCACAACTTTACTAGCGCAAAAAAAACCCCATCCATTTATTTTCACTTAAACAAGCAGCTGTTTTTTATGTGCATTATAGCTATATAAAAATTTAACAGTGCAAATGCAAATTCCTTGCTGAAAGTTTAACCAAAAGGCATTTCCAGTAGAAATGGGCTGACATATCCTGAGCATAACCATGTATAATATTCACTGAAGTTAAAAAGAGGCGCTTTGCAATATTATACTGCAGTGTGCCAAATAAAAAAGTCAAATACGTGTTTTTCAGCCATAAAGTGCACGGGATTATAAGGCACATTAAGCAAAACAAAGCAGTCAGATAAATCAAACTTTATTCAACTCATTCTTCTTGCTTCCTCCACTTCTGTACCATTGATTCATTAATGCTGTATTCTGTCACAGCTGCTCTATTCCCATGTTGTTGCAGTATATTAATGACTAACCTCATATTGTGGATGGATTATCTCAGTGGGTCTCCTGACTGAAGTTTGGTCCGTTTACAGCATCCTGCCATGCGATTGCATTTGTCCCTAACCGTCAGGAACCTTCATGTTAACTTTTATCAAGTGGAAAAGTGTTAGCGTTCATCCTCGAGCTTCACTGTTTATGCTATGCTAACATAGCTGTTTCGCTAGCGATCACGTAGCACATCATTATATACCAGCAAGCCCAACTTCAGTAACCTTACAAACGTCACTGCTGTTTAGTTTCCTGTCTTCATTTATGTTGGAAGTGATAGCAGAGCTGTATGTTTGATATTTTTCAGAAATCTCTCAGTCAGAACATGCTATATCATGTTTGGGTAACTAGCGAAACTAGCGAGCTAACTTCCGCTAGCTTCCTGCTAACTTCTAACTCCGTTAAATGTAATAAATTCTGTTTTCATGGATGCCTGGATGTTAAACTTCATAGTTATACCTGGTAAAGGAGCAATGCTGATCGTTTTATTAAAAATGAAAGAATTTACAGTTTTTAACTCTCAGTGATGCTGCAGTGTTTGTTTGACGTTGGGACCTGAAGAGGACAGAGTATAGTACCCAGATTACTCCCAGATTTACAAGCACCCAGCTCCGACAAATACGGCAATAATGATGGCCCGCTTGCATGTTCTACAAAAAAAAAGGTTCTTTGTTGTGTATCTGATGGACAAACACCAAACCAGTTCCACATCACTGAAGTGGCACAATTTTTACAAACCAATTCTGGTTCATCCATTTCACTCAACAATCCACATTCTTACTTCTCACTCTCTGTTGCCTCTGTGCTTTTTCGGCCATCTGCGTATGAAAACAAAGCCACTGCGCATGCGCATTTTACCCATATTCTATCGCGATATTTCATTTTCTTATCATTGCCAAACATTATACCAGTATTACCGTGAACGCTATAATATGGCCCAGCCCTAGTATAAACACCAATCCACCTTTAACATGGTCCTTCTCCCAAACCTTCAAACATGACTTTCTGGCCCTGTCATAGTAAAGGGCTGTTTAGAATATTAGAGCCAAAGTCACAAAGTTACTCCTGAAGTATAAGTGAGTGAGAGAGTTACCTCACTTTGCAGCACAACACGTCTCTAGGGATGGGTATTGTTTAGGTTTTATCTGATACCAGTACCAAACCGGTACTTTTGAAACCGTGCCGGTGCTTAAACGGTGCTCGAACCGGTGCTTAAAGAATGGAGAACACACACTTTGTCCAAAAACCTCTCATGTTCAGCTGCTTTTTTGTAAAAAGATAACAATGTCAGCCTTTTCTGCAGCTATAGGGCATACACGGTATCACTCTTGGCTGGAAGCAGTGCTTAATCCAGTGGTTCCCAAACTTTTTTTTGCTGGGCCCCCCTTTGTTTACAAGAAAAATGTTTGCGCCCCCCCCGCACGCGCGCACACATCCTCCAACCACACACACCCTTATTTTGCTCCATTGCGGTTTATTTCACACCTCAAACATTTAGTAAAAAATTAAGCAAATACAAGTAATCTGCAATAAATTACAGGTAGTAATAAAATAAACTACTGACTCTTTCACGCTACGTCCACACCTACACGTGGATTTTTGAAAGCGCAGCTGTTTCATCCACACGTAAACGGAGATTTTTTAAAACTCCTTTTTTGTGTTTACGCATGGACGAGAAATACAGAGTTCGTCACACAACGTCAAAGGTATGTGCCTTTTTTCACGTCACGCTGTGCACCACGTTATTGTTTACATGAGATGAATTGCAAAATAGCAGATAGTCAGATTAACAGTATTTCGTCTCTATCTGCAGGTTTTACACGCTTACATATACACATGCAGTTACTGTCCCTCCATTTAGAAAGGCAGAGGCGTCACGGTGTGATTATTTTACGTGTAGTTGTTTTTTTCATGTGTAATAATATTCAACATTGCTATCAATACATTTTTCAAAAAATGTCTCTCTGTGCAAAATGGGTTCAAAAACATAAACAGCTGTGGGATACTGTTTGTCCGTGATTTGGAGAGCCCAGCGCTGCTCCCGACACAGGGAAACCAATTCTGCAGGGGAGACCTACCTCAGCACTTGTGCAGGTGAAGCCAAAGGGAAGATTTGCTTCAACATATTTTCTAGTCTTTGGCTTAGAATGAAGTTGGTTTGGAAACATTCAGCGATGCTTCATCTCCTGCTTTGCGTTTCTGTGGCCACCCGCGCTAGCAGTGTCCAAGCGTTTTGTTTCCCCCCCTCTTTCATGCCGCGTCCCCCCTGCAATGGCTCTGCGCCCCCTCTAGGGGGCGGGCCCCACACTTTGGGATGGTCTGGCTTAATCAATGGAAAAAACACCAACTTTGTCCAAAAACCTCTCATGTTTAGCTGTTTCCCACTTTTTCTTTGGCCATTTTAGCCTTTTTGGCCAGGGTGAAGGGAGTATCTGCCATCAAACAAGAAGACAGCCGCATGTAACTACGACGGTGTTTGCTAGTTCACCTTACATGCATTAATGTAATAACGTGGTTAGCCTACTCAACGTAAATTACACACGAACAACATTAAACTACTCGCCCAGAGAAGAACGGCTGCTGCTGCCATCATCATCCGTCATCATTTCTGCTACACTGGCAGGGCTAGGGGCCAGGACTCTCCTCTTCGGGTTCTTGGGGGATGTTGCTTTTCCGGGTCCGATAACAGGCACCACACCCACAGTAGATGTGCACGGTGTGAGGTCTCGCAGCAAGCTATCAAATACGGTGCATTTCTCGGCTTTTAACAAAATGCTATATGTCACCAGGTGTTTTATCAGATTCGAGGAGTTACCTCCTATGCACAGTTTCACAGTACCAGCTTAAAGCACTTGTTGCAGGCTGATGAGTTTGCATATTTTGCTGTGAAGTACAGCAAGACTTTTGACCGCTTCGCCTTGGGCATTTTTAATCTGTAGCTCTGCTCTAAAAGAACGTACGTATCTGAGCCTGCCTGCTACGCTTGCAAAAGTAAAATGATTGGCTAGAATCCAAAGTGTATGAATGCAAAGTGTGATCTCAGGAAAAAAAACACCGAAATAAAGCACCGAAAAAAAGCACCGAAATGTGCGCTGCTTTTCGGTCTGGTTACTACCGTTTATGTCAGAACCATAATGGCACCGGATACCGGTACCCATCCCTACACGTCTCACAAGATTTCTACAACCAATCAGAGTGAAATTTGTACTTTGTGTTGTCAGATGAACATATGAGACACTTTGACTCTTCAGTGCAGTGTGGAGCCTAACAAAGATCTGTTTTGTGTCCCAGCTGATCAGCAGGAGGAGAAGAGTCTGACGGAGCAGCAGAGGAACATTTTCAGCCATCTGGAATCAGCTGAGTCACTACAGAGGAAACAATGAGCTCAACACAGAAGGTGAGGAAAATATCACAGTTTCACCAAATAATCAGTCACGTCTAAAACTCTCATACTCCCAACCTGTTATATGACTGTTGCATATTATTATATATTATTTTGGGGTTGTTTTTTTTTTAGACTATTATGTTTACAAACATCAAGAAAGCACAAGCAAAGAAAGACCACAGCACATGTTTAAATAAGGAAGGTTTATTCATCAAAATTATTAATAATCAAATGGACATAACAGTTTTTCATGACCCCAAAAAATACACGTTCAAATCACCACAACAGCAGCCCGATATCAGACAGAACTGTCACATGATATTAAACAGAAGCTGTCAGCTGAGCTCTGTAGAGTGGGCAATTATTATGAAGCTCTTTATTATTATTTGTAAATTCAAACTGTTCTTCATATTTTTGGCCAGCAGATGTCACCAAAGAGGACTGTGTTGAAAAGCTTTGAGTAATGAACCCTTTTTCAATACAAGCTTCATTTGGCCATCACTGATATAAATAATATTATAGAAATTATCAGAGGAGGCAAAAGTACATTTACTCTATACTTAAGCAGAAGTACACATACTGGTGTTAAAAATACTTCAGTAAAAGTATTCATTCAACTTTTTTGTGACTCAGTTTTTTGCCTCTTTCATCTCTTTTTATGTTTCATACCCTGGTGATTAGTACACGATCAGGATTGTCTTTCATGTGTTACTTTTTAGGCTCAAATTGGTTTGATGTTTGATGCCCTTAGTGATGAAATAACTCCCCTCAAATTCCTCAAACCAAAACTAAAAAGTCTGTTTTGTAAATGTAAAAAATACAGATTTTTTTTAACATAGGGAGTAAAAGTAAGGAAATGAGGAAAAAAATATTTTAGAGTGTTTGAACAGTCATGAATTGTTTTTAACACCAGCTTGCATGTAATGTGTTACTACTACCAGCAGGTTGGGATAAGAGACCTTTAAGGTGTTTGGTGCCACACTCCACCTTCAGGTTTAAAACTAGTGTTAATGGAGGGAGTTTGAAGGTTCAGTTTGTTCCACGACTGCATTTCACTCACTGCCTCTGTTTGTATCTCTGTCACTGCAGGACCAACATGAAGCGAGAAGTCAGCGCTCTCAGGAGGCCGACAAACCTCACAGAAGAAAGAGAGAGAAAACATACACCTGTGACGAGTGTGGGAAGGAGTTTTCTAGGAAGTATAAACTAAAGCAGCATCAGGTCATCCACACTGGAGAGAGACCGTACAGCTGTGACTTGTGTGGAAAGTCTTTTTCCTGGAAGGGTTCCCTAAAAACACACCAAGTCATTCACAGTGGAGTTAAAGCGTACAGCTGTGATCAATGTGGCAGAGCTTTTACTGACAGTAGCGGCTTACGGAGTCATCTAACTACCCACTCTGGAATTAAGGCGTACAGCTGTGATCAGTGTGGCAGAGCTTTTACTCACAGTAGCGGCTTACGGAGTCATCTAACTACCCACTCTGGATTTAAGGCATACAGCTGTGACATTTGTGGAAAAACTTTCAGCCGGATAGGGAACCGAAATACACACCTACGCATTCACACTGGACATGATGTGTACTTCTGTAATCAGTGTGGCAAACAGTTTACAAACAACGCGCACTTACAATACCACATGTTTACCCACACTGAGGAGAGACCTCATAAATGTGACCTGTGTGAGAAGACTTTTAAAACTCCACATTGCCTGAGGCGACACCAACAGATCCACACCAGAAAGAGACTCTACAAGTGCAGTTACAGTGAGGTATGTATTTATATTTTTATCTTATCATTTTAGCCTGACTGTTTGGAACAACTCTGCACATTAAACTGTGTTAGCATGTTAGCAATTCTGCTGCATCTGAGGCACCGTTAATCTGCCTCAGATTGTTTTGCAGCATGTTTCACAATCTGAAAAAACATAATGTCACATGTACAGACCCAATATCTGATTTCAACACATGAGGACTTACATGTAAGCTTTAATCTGCAGTTGATCAAATCCCACTGAGCAGTCCTTCCCTTTAAATCTAACCTCTCTTCTTCCTCTCCTGTCCTGTGTGTCTTATCTTTCTCCATCTCTGAGTGAAGTTAGCTCTCTTTCTTTTCTCTCCCTGTGATGTACAGCAGCTGGACCTTTAGCCAGCAACACACTGTGAGACAAACTGTACACAGACAGTTTGTGTGTTTGCTGATGTTTGTTGATAGAAACGCTGCATTTGAAATTACCTGTTTGTTCAGGTGCTGTGCAAAAAAGAAAGAAGAACAACGTCTCACTTTAACTCCTGACTATGACTCACAGTTTTGCCTCTTTCTTCTCTTTTTATGTTTCATACCCTGGTGATTAGTACACGATCAGGATTGTCTTTCATGTGGTTTTTTTAGGCTCAAATTGGTTTGATGTTTGATGCCCTTAGTGATGAAATAACTCCCCTCAAATTCCTCCAACCAAAAGTAAAAAGACTGTTTTGAAAATGTAATGAGTAGAAAGCACAATATTTTTTTATGTATGTGTGTGTTTGGGGGGGGGGGAGAGTAAGGAAAAATGCTTTTAGAGTGTTTGAACAGTCATGAATTATTTTTAACACCAGGTTGGATGTAATGTGTTTCTACTACCAGCAGGTTGGGATAAGAGACCTTTAAGGTGTTTGGTGCCATACTCCACCTTCAGGTTTAATACTAGTGGTAATGGAGGGAGTTTGAAGGTTCGGTTTGTTCCACGACTGCATTTCACTCACTGCCTCTGTTTGTATCTCTGTCACTGCAGGACCAACATGGAGCGAGAAGTCAATGCTCTCAGGAGGCCGACAAACCTCACAGAAGAAAGGGAGAGAAAACATACACCTGTGACGAGTGTGGGAAGGATTTTACTATGAAGGATAAACTAAAACATCATCAGGTCATCCACACCGGAGAGAAACCGTTCAGCTGTGACTTGTGTGGAAAGACTTTTTCCTGGAAGGGATCCCTAAAAACACACCAACTTATCCACAGTGGAGTTAAAGCCTACAGCTGTGATCAGTGTGGCAGAGCTTTTACTCACAGTAGCTACTTACAGAGTCATCTAGTTACCCACTCTGGAATTAAGGCGTACAGCTGTGACATTTGTGGAAAAACCTTCAGCCGGATTCAGAGCAGAAATACACACCTGCGCATTCACTCCAGACATGATGTGTACTACTGTGATCAGTGTGGCAAATACTTTACAACAAACAGGCAGTTACAAGCCCACATGTTTACCCACACTGAGGAACGACCTTATAAATGTGACCTGTGTGAGATGACTTTTAAAGCTCCACGTATCCTGAGACAACACCAACAGATCCACGCCAGAAAGAAACTCTACAAGTGCAGTTACTGTGAGGTATGTATTTATATTTTTATCTTGTCATTTTAGCCTGACTGTTTGGAACAACTCTGCACATTAAACTGTGTTAGCATGTTAGCAATTCTACTGCATGAAAAAGCAGCTCTGAGTGATTATTCAGATTTTCATTTCAGTTATGATTTTTGTTTACATGATCATGAAAAACTAAAAGTGCTGTAAATTGATATGAGGGTGTTATTTAATGTTCAGGCAGTTTCCTGGTATATCATGGTATTGTTATTATTTCTGCATAAATGGCCTTTTGTTTACAGCGGCTCATTCCTCTGTCAGGTGTACATGGAATAAAATAAAACACAAATGAAAATAAGTACAAAACCAAACCATTCAGTAATCTTCTCTTATGGTTAACAAAGTTGTATCATTACGTAATGGTATTGTAGTATTGTAGCTGTTGAATCATTACTTATTTATAGCTTCAGTACTTTTAGACATTGGTGTTAAAATACTAATTTAATATTATAATTGCAGTGTCATGGGTGTAGTAGTGTTTTTCTTGTGTCTCAGTCAGCTGAGTGTTATAACTGCACAGTTACAGTGTTATTAATGCAGTGTTAAATTACTATTATTGCAGTGTTACATGCAGTGTGCAGCACGGTGGCATGGTGGTTAGCACTGTCCTTTTTTTTTTGTTTGTTTTTTTGTTTTTTCAGTTGTTAGGTGGTTAGGGTTAGCAAGAAGGTCCTGAGTAGGAATGGGTATCGTTTAGGTTTTATCCGATACCAGTACCAAACCAGTACTTTTGAAACGGTGCTGGTGCTTAAACAGTGCTCGAACCGGTGCTTAAAGAATGGAGAACACATACTTTGTCCAAAAACCTCTCATGTTTAGCTGTTTGTTTATTTTTTTTGTAAAAAGATAACAATGTTAGCCTTTTCTGCAGCTATAGGGGATTTATGGTATCACTCTTGGCTGGAAGCAGTGCTTAATCAATGGGGGGAAAAAACACCAACTTTGTCCAAAAACCTCTCATGTTTAACTGTTTCCCACTTTTTCTTTAGTCATTTTAGCCTTTTTGGCCAGGGTGAAGGGAGTATCTGCCATCAAACAAGAAGACAGCCGCATGTAACTACGACGGTGTTTGCTAGTTCACCTTACATGCATTAATGTAATAACGTGATTAGCTTACTCAATGTAAATTACACACGAACAACATTAAGCTACTCACGCAGAGAAGAACGGCTGGCAGGGCTAGGGGCCAGGACTCTACTCTTCGGGTTTTTGGGGGATGTTGCTTTTCCGGGACCGATAACAGGCACCACACCCACAGTAGATGTGCTCGATGTGAGGTCTCGCAGCAAGCTATCAAATACGGTGCATTTCTTGGCTTTTAACAAAACTCTATGCGTCGCCAGGTGTTTCATCAGATTCGAGGTGTTACCTCCTATGCACAGTATCAGCTTAAAGCACTTGTTGCAGGCTGATGAGTTTGCATATTTTGCTGTGAAGTACAGCAAGACTTTTGACCGCTTCGCCTTGGGCGTTTCTAATCTGTAGCTCTGCTCTAAAAGAACGTACGTACCTGGGCCCGCCTACTACGCTTGCAAAGGTAAAATGAATGGCTGGAATCCAAAGTGTATGACATCTCAGGAAAAAAAAGCACAGAAAGAAAGCACCGAAATGTGCGCTGCTTTTCGGTCTGGCTACTACCGTTTATGTCAGAACCGGTGCCATGATACCGGTACCCATCCCTAGTCCTGAGTTCAATTCCACCATCAGGCTGGGTTCTTTCTGTGTGGAGTTTGCATGTTCTCCCTGTGTTTGCGTGGGTTCCCTCCGGGTACTACGGCTTCCTCCCACCGTCCAAAGACATGCAGTTTGTGGGGATAGGTTAATTGATTAATCCAAATTGCCCATAGGTGTGAATGTGGGAGTGAATGTGAACGTGAATGGTTTTTTGTCTCTGGGTGTTAGCCCTGCGACAGACTGGCGACCTGTCCAGCGTGTACCCCGCCTCTCACCGTATTACTGCTGGGATAGGCTGCAGTGCCCCCTGCGACCCTGAAAAGGATAAGTGGAAGTGAATGGATGGCCAGTGTCACATTAGTAGTTTAGCACTGTGTTGGTACCCTGCAAATATAAGTATTACTGTACTATTATGGTGGTAGTATTGTAGTTATTGTAGCCCAGTAAACTGAGTGTGTTAAATGAAAAAGTAAAATGTAATTGGACGTCTGCAGAGATGCTCTTTATTTCAGACGATGTTCAGGATAAAAATGTTGAAGGACTGACTTACACTGTCTTTGTGTCTTTGTTTAGAAGCTGAGCGACACAGATGGATCCAGTTCTCAACCCTGTCATCGCTGTGGGAAAGAGTTTCGTTGTGACCTTTGTGGAAAAACTTTCAGTCGGCAAGAAACTCTGAAAATACATCAACGTAAACACACTGGAGAAAACATGAAATACTGCAAGGAATGTGGGAGAAGCTTCACCACATCAAGTAGATTAAAACAACATGAACTCATTCACAGTGGGGTCAAAAAGCACGTCTGTGATCAGTGTGGGTCATCTTTCATTTCTGCAAGTCACCTTAAAACACACAAACAAGTCCACACAGGAGAGAAGCCATAAAAGTGCAGACACTGTGACAAAAGCTTCTCACGATCAGATCCTCGGAGCCGTCATGAACATACTCACATGGAAGGAAACTACAGCTGTGACCAGTGTGACAAGAGCTTCAGGAATCTCAGTTCATACTCCAAACACAAACGATCCCACGTTACTAATAAACTGTTTCACTGTTACCAATGTGCCAAAACATTCACTTCATTATCTGCTCTGTGCAAACATCAGTGTGATCACTCAGGGCTGGAATCACTCCCGTCACAGTGAATCTGAAGAGACAGAAATATCCTCTGGTTTCAGGGTCAGACTTAAATCCCTTGAGATCAGGCTCCACAGAGTTCAGAGTGAATCTCTGAACTCTGAATCTTAAAAAATCTGACCTGAAAACTTTATGAAAACTTTCCTTGTAACACTGAGTTACAGTAGGGGGGCTGGTCCTTAATCCAGTTCAATAGCACATCTCCTGACATTAAACATAAGCTTATATAATAAAATGGATCTCTTTTTATTTAGATTTTTTTATTTGGAGGCAGCATCTGTGGTAAGAATTGACCCAGATCTTTACAGATCTTACAGTTTAGTATCAAGTTCATTTTCTTGTTGATGCAGAGCCAGAATTTAGACATTTTTGGAAAATCCCATAAAAGATGCATATAAGTGCCATCTGCTGTTTTATATTTGAGAAAAGGTTGAAAGATCTTTAAAATCTTTTATTTTTCCTTAAATTTGCTGTAGGTATTAAAACTTGTAATTTTGTGTTTAAGATGTCAAAATAATTAAAAGTTGTGGTTTCATTTGCTCAGAGTTCATCAATGTTTTCCTCATATAAGGTGGGATGGATCCATGCTTTTATGCTGTTTAAGTCAAATTCTGAAAGCTGAACATTGCAGAGATTGAGACCCATTAGACCAGGCAGCATTTTTCAATCTTCTATTGTCCTGAGCTGTGGCCTCAGTTTCACTAGAAATTGCACCCAAGTATGGTCTTCAGCTGTGGTCTGGTCCATGGACCCGCCTGTCCTCCAGGCCCAGCACGTGCCTCTCTCTCTGTCTTGTTTGTATGAATGTGAGTGTGAATGGAAACTAGCCAACCTCTTTCAGTGGTGGGTGTGGTCTCCAGCAGGGACTGGAGAAGGGTTTTCATCTCCAGTCAACGCACTATTTAAACCTGAGAGCGACATTTTTTTCTAAACACTGAGTCTCTTTGGCTTCCACACCTCAAAACACGCTGTGCCAAAAATTGGTCCCCCAACACAAACAGAGTAATAAAGTGTACGCTGTTAAGTGTCAGGAGGACTTTAATGTTTCATACATCAGGGAGCCAAACAAACTCTGGCTAAGCCGATGGCACAACACAGAAGAGCCACCTCGTCAGGCCAAGACTCCACAGTGTATTTACACCTACAGGCCAGTGGACACTCTTTCAATGATGAGGATGTACACATCCTGGACAGGGAGGAACGCTGGTTTGAGCACAGAGTCAAGGAGGCCTTTTACATGAAAACAGAAAGACCATATCTGAATTGAGGAGGGGGCCCAAGGGTAATGTCCATTTAAATTTCCATTTAAACAACAAGTAAGTAGACTAAGCACAGTAGAAAATAGTTTGCCCCTTCTCATCAGCAACACCTGGACAGAATTACCCTTGACTTTAAATAACCCCATACCTACCTCTGCCAAAACCAGTACATTAAATGAAATACAACCCTCTAGTGGTGACTAAGACAGGGGAACAAGAAAAATGGCTCCTACACACCAGCTCCTAATTACATGAGGTAGAGGACATATCAATTATCAAACTTAAAGGAGCCATAATAAGTCATGATTAGTGATGTGCAAATCGTTACTGAAATATTGATTCCTCCGATACCAGTAATTTATGTTCTAGAATCGATTCTCATATTAAAATATCGATATTTTAGTAATTTAGGGTAAATTTGTAGTTCATCATTAAGAGGAACACAGAGGAAAGAAAATAAGGAAATATCATTTTTGATTGTCTACATTAGAAGGAACTACTTCCTCTTCCACATTTCATAGTCATGTTCGAAATACGACTGTATAAATGTGTCGCAGCACCTGGCATGCACACTCACAACAATGGCTGAGCGTAAATTAAGTCTTGTGCGGACGTATTTTACCTCCACAAACAGCCGAGATGTGGTTTGCGATACATGTGGCAAGAAAGTGAGGTGTTGTGGCAACACCACTAACCTCGTCAAACACCTCAGAGTAAATCATATCACAGGATATGACGAGCGTATGTTGAGGCGAACTGAAGAGGAGGACTAGGGACAGGTGCTGCTAGGGAGTCCTTTAGGCAAGGTGTTCAAATAGCGCACTACTTCACTTTTTTATTATATGACGCATTCTGCATTATTAAGTGATAAGAACAAGTAGTCTGACGTCCTGTAATCATGATGACGCTAAAATTTGAGATACAATAGAAGATACAAAAAATAAGTTTTTGTACAAAGTATCGGTATCGGTTCAGTATTGTTGATACCACCCTGAATTTTACTTGGTATCGGATCAGAAAGGAAATCAGTGGTATCGCACATCACTAGTCATGATACATCAATACAATATGCATAAGAGGGCAAACCATGTTTCATTTATACGTCATTCTACCAGTAATCTAGTTCATCGCTTTGTAGCTTCATAAAAAAAACAAAAACTAATTTTTGCCACAGGTTTTTCAATCAATTTTGTTAATTTTGTTTCCAGATAAGAGAGGCCAGACCTTTCTTTTCCTCTGTGTTTAATCTGGACCTTGGGACAGCTAAGAGCATTTGATCACCAGACTTCAGTGATCTTGCAGGAGCGAACCAATTTAAAAGATCAGAAAGGTATGAGGGTGCTAACCCATGCAACGCCTTAAAAACACATAATAAAATCTTAAAATGATTTCAAAACCTAACTGGCGGCCAGTGTAAGGATGCCAGTATGGGAGATATGTAGTCTCAGTTGCATAAGATAAGATAACCTTTATTAGTCCCACATGTGGGAAATTTGTTTTGTTACAGCAGTGGACAGTGCAAAGTTAAATAGAAAAATTAGAGAAAAAGCACTGGAATAATATATCCATAATATACTTTACACAATATAATACAATAAAATAAAATACTATATACAATCGAATAAAGTAGAATACAAATGCTATATAGAATTGAGTATAATACAACGATGCCAGAAAGAGTATTGCACATAGTGTTATTGTGTTGGCACATGTGTGTGCTCGGTCAGTTGAAGTCTTTGTTGTGGAGTCTGACAGCAGTGGGGAGGAAAGACCTGCGAAATCATACGGTTACGGTGTAACTCTCTCCACACATTACATATTCTATATGTACGGGGTACGACCCCCCCTTGGTCGTGGCGTGTGGATATTTCTTTAAGACACTCCGGCACGCCCGGCTACGCCCCACAGCCCACGTATAAAACAGCTGTGCAGATGTGACACCGGTGATAGTTTGATCAGAACGTGTCTGCAAGCGGCCTGACAGTGGAGAGATAGTCTCTCACTTAGGCTTCGTTCACACTGCAAGCGAAAGTGCATCAAATCCGATATTTTTGACCCTATGCGACCCATATCCGATCATGGTATGACAGTGTGAACGGCACAAATCCGATATTTTCAAATCCGACCTGGGTCACTTTCGTATGTGGTACTGAATCCGATACATACCCGATGTTTTAGAAAGCGACTGCTGTTTGAACGGTCAGGTCGCATTAAATCCGTCTTTTAAGTCACTGACACGAGACAGACGGCAATTATCAGCGCCGGAGAAGCGCCCGATAAGACATCGCGAACGCTTCCTGGCCATCCAGTGAAGCTGTTGAGAAGACAACGTTGGAGAAACGTGAACATTTTATTTATACTTTATAATCTGCAGATTCTGACAGAAATCTGCAACTATCCTTTGAAGCACCGCTCCTCTAAAACAGCAATACGCATAATTATTAGGTTATTTACATTATTATGTAAATAACAAAATAACTTAAAGCAAAAATTAGGAAACGTGAAGTCCGAAGTCTTTATATTAAGGCCATCAGTCAAACAATACTGTTTGTTCTGGGTATAAACAGAGCGCATTGTGTGTGACGTCTTCTTTTGCGCATGCAGGCCGCTTTGAGCGTTCACACTAGAGAGCGTCTGCTGTCGCATTTTATTTGTAGTGTGAACAAGCAGACAAAAAATCGGATTTGAGCATTAAGACCTGCAGTGTGAGCCTAAGAGAACCGTTCTCTAGCCTATCAAGACTATCTGTCCACACCGTTACATATTCCACATGTCCCGATTCTAAGATACTGAGGAAAGGAACAAACCAACACTGGCTCAGAAGAGTTCAGTCAAACGATGATTTATTGAGTACACGCGTGTGAAGATGTATACTGCAACACATCAGCATAGATCTTCTCCGAACAACTCAATTCAGAATGGTTTTATTCATGTCAAGGTTCAACCCCTTCTGCGTCACAAATGAACATAATATGCCTCAGTTACAGTAAATCATCACTTAAAAATAGCTGAAATAGACAGATGTTCCTCTTTCTAGTACTTTCTTCCATACATGGTAATTAAACTCATTCTCCGAATAGTCCCTGAGGACTTTACACTTTCTTGACTCCTGTTCTGTCACTTGTTACTAGGCAAGCTCAACTGCAGTTAGAAGCTAAATGAATTCCAGGCCTTCGGCCTGGCCTATGTTTAAATCATATGTTTGTAAGCATGTATGCCTTTTTACCTCCTGTTGCTCCAAGTCACCTACAATAGATTGTGAAGACATTGCGCTTCACAAAGCTTGAAACCTTCAATAGACTGAGCATCAACTCTTATGAGCACAACATGCAATGTGTGTATACAATGATTATGGCTGCACCTGTAATAAAAATGTTAATCAGATGCCAGTAGCTTTAATAAACAGTGCAATGTTAATGATAAAGAATATATTGTAGCAGTAAAATAATTTCTTTCTTTCCACACACATGCATGGGGTAACTCTCTAAGACACTCCCGCGAGGAGACAGTGCACCGCTGGGAGTGAAGGTGCCAGGTCAGTGACAACGCACCAACAGAGACACCCCCCTGGTATGGAGGACCACAAGAGCCACGCACATCGAAATAAAAAATTCTGTGCTTAATTAATGAATTGTAGAATAAAATCTGCATTTGTAAATTCATTTTTGAATTCCAATTTAATAAACTGATTTTTAAAATGCTTTTTAATTCTTCATTTCAAAAATCTTTTTCGTATTCCACTTTAATTAACTGCATTTCAAAATCCTTTTCCTGTTCACTCAGGGATTAACATGTGG
The DNA here is from genome assembly GCF_036321145.2 of Pelmatolapia mariae. Lineage (NCBI taxonomy): Eukaryota > Metazoa > Chordata > Actinopteri > Cichliformes > Cichlidae > Pelmatolapia > Pelmatolapia mariae. Next base: position 6,770,947 of record NC_086235.1, on the reverse strand, counting down.
GCCGTTTATCAATGCCCAAGTACGCGAGTACGTACTCGCGTTCTCGGTGAGTACGTACTCGCCGAGAACGCACGGGAGTACGTACCCGCCGAGAACGCGAGCACGGACTCGTGATTTGTACAGTCGGAACACCAGCGTGCATGATGATGTCACAGGTCCGGAGTTTTTACTGCCGTCCCCTCTTAATTTAACTGTGAGTAACATGTTATGAAGCTTAACTTTAATCACAGCCAAACCGGTTTACTCAGGAACAAATAAAACACTGAAATAAACCAAAGATTAACATTTAGAAGTGATCTAAGTGACTTATATATCATTTTTAACCGCACTAGTGAAACCTCTAATAATAAAAATAGTGTACATGTACATACGTGTACATACCTTAATAAAAACAAGCAGGTGAGGTGTTAGAACGCTTTTATTTCTATTCTAGTGGACACTCAATACTATAGACAGCTGCTGGGGTTTCTTTAACCTGAGTAGTGAGAAGTCCGCGGGGGGGGGGGGGGGTGAAAACGATGTGCCAGGAGTCCGCTGTTGAGTTTTGAAATGCATTCTGGGATATATAGCTGTCCCAAGTCTACACCGATGCATGCTCGATAAAATGGGCGGATCGAGAACACATCCGGGACTTTTTCGCGTTCTCGGCGTGATGCGTACTTCGAATTGGAACAGTACTTGGTCTCCGACTGATGACGTATCACGAGTACACGAGAACGCAAGTACGCACAAGTACGCATATTGATATAAATGCTTTTTTATAATTAATTTGTTAGTACTTTTAGCTAAATTTTTTATCCATAAATGTAAGTTTACTAACAAAACACCATATTTCTGTCATTTTGTTAAGGATGTGGAAATGTACATAAAATCAATATCAGACTCCACCAACAAAAAGGCTCTCAAAACAATATATATCTGTGAATTTTTGCGTGTATTCATATAATTATTACCTTTTTCTTTTTACCCCTGGTTTTGTATGTTCATGTTCTGTTCTTTTGTATACTTCATCTGTTTGTATGTTGTATACTCTTTGTTTGTTAAATAAAGTTCTGTTAACAAAAAAAAAAAAAAAAAAAAAAAAAAGTACGCATATTGATAAACGCCCCCTGTGCACAAGAAAATGCTAACTTCCTGGTTTGAGACCGGATGTGGGGTTGTACATTTCCGGTAGCTTTACTTTGCGGTCAATAGCTACTGCGAAGATATACTCCAAAATCATGTCCAAAACTCGAAAACTGAAAGATCGCGTTAAGTTACAAAGAGCAGAAGGTGGGAACACTCACCACTGTTGTGTCATAAAAAATCTAATGATCAATTTTGACGTTTCAATAGTTTAGATCGATCAGTTGTTTACATCACTCAACACAAGCAGACAGTAGCGGTTTTAGATACGGGCGACACGGGCGGTTGCCCGGGGCGGCATCGTGGTGGAGGGCGGCATCACGGTCATCGGCAAAAAAAAAAAAAAATGCTCGTACTCATGCTGCCCCGACATCATGGCAGTGCATATTGGGAATGGCATAGGCACCGATCGGTTTTCTATCGCCCATTTGCTGGGAGTAAGGGCGCCCTCCGTTTGCGAGGTGCGCCTGCTGCTTGCGGCAAAGGGAGGAGAGGAAGGGGGCTGCGGGGATTCTCTGGCTGGCTGGAGCAGCATCTAATAACCAACTCGCAAAATAAAAACAAACCAACAAACACGAAAACACCAGACATTATGAGACAGACTTAGAATTTGCACCGATGTTTTTCTATACACGAAAAGTGAGCGCGAGAGCCCTCGATGCGCCTGCTCGCTGTTGAAGTCAAAGTAAACTTTATTGTCATCTCCGCTACATACAGTCCAGTATATAGAGAGACCAGACGACGAGGCTCCAGTTACAGCAGTGCACGTAAACGAACAATAAATATTTAAGAGTAAAAAAATAAATATACACTTTAGGACTAGGGGTAAAGGGATCAATAACAATTTAAATGTATATTTTATATTTTGTTGATTTAAAGTCTCACACACAACCCGTTTTTAAAGTTTTAAAAAAGAGAAAAGAAGAGGAGGAGTGTAGTGACTTCCACAGTCGCTAGAGGCCGGGGATTGAGCCTGCCTATTTGCCTGACGCGCTGTCAACTTTACGCAATAATGCGAGAGGTGCAATTGCTTGCTTGTTTATTAAAGTGCTTGAAAAGTTTACAGAGCAATGTGATCGGCTTGCGATTCAAACTCTTAAAACATCACAGGCTCTAATGCAACAAGGGGAAAATCGTTGTGCTGCAGTCAACAAAAACTAGGGCTACCCAGCCCTCCTCTCTGTCAAAATCAAACCAGTGAAAGACAGACTGACACGCCCTCTTAATGTCACCGCTAGCACCCACGTGACTCCCGTTACGCATCACCATAGCAACCAAACAAATGAAAACCCAGTGATCATTAAAATTCAATACATTTAATTATGGCTCCTACAAGGAGAAACGAGCAAAAGATACAGGTAAGCAGCTGTGTGATTGGATAATGGCAGGTCATGTATCCTAAAACATTAAGAATCAGAATACTAAAAATTATGGTTTGATGTAAATAAATTATCTTTGAATCGGACAAAAACGAAATTCATGATATTTGGCAATCGTGTAAAGGAGGATGAAGTCATTATGTCCATTGATGGAGAACTGATTGAAAGAGTTACTGAATTTCGTTTTTTGGTGTAATAGTAGATGAAAATTTGACGTGGAAATCACATATTGAGTATATTAGAAAGAAGATGGTTAAAAACATTTATATTTTGGGAAATGTAAGAGATTTATTAGACTATAAAACAATGCGCATTTTATATTTTTCATTGTTTTTTGTCATATTTTAGTTACTGTATTGAAGTCTGGGGGAATACATATGAGAATACTATAAAACCTCTAAACTTATTACAGAAGAAAGTGATACGAATGATTCATAATGTTAAATATAGAGAACATACAAATAAATTATTTATAAAATCGAAATTATTAAAATTAGGAGATTTAGTGAAATTACGGACACTATTAATTATGTTTAAAGCTAAAAATAATATTTTGCCCTTTAAGTTACAAAGAGTATTTTTATTGTGTTCAGGGGGAGAAGATAGCAGAAGGAAATTTTATTTTAAGCATCAGTTAGCTAGGACTACACAAAGATTAATTAGAGTCCAACGGTTAGGGGTATTCGACTGTGGAACTCTCTTCATTATAATTTAAAAAATTGTATAAATTTACATTGTTTTAAAAAGTGTTACATGCTTAAAACGATAACTCAATATGAAGAATGTGAATGAAAATGGAGTTCATTGAAAAAGGGTCCATTATAATTTTTTGCTTTATTTATTTTAATATTTTTCTCCTTGTTACTATGTGGAGTGGTATATTCTGATTGTAAATTTGTATATTCTGATTGTAAATTTGTTGTTTGGTTTGGGTTGAGACCGTAGATAAATGTTAATGTTAGTTTGTTCCCTGATTTTTGGTGCCCACTTGTAATATAAGTTGGATTGTAGATAGGGGGCAGGGTTTAATAAGAATATTTTCTTCTTCCTGCTCCTTTTCACACATGGTTGTAGTGCTTTATTGATAGAAAGTGTGGTTGGTTTGTTTGAACTGTTGTACCAAGTGTGAAATAAAAATAAATAAATGAAATGAAATGAAATATCTGCATCGATCTGCCCACCCTTGTCTCCTGGATCGTAGATGAGATCAGCGTGAACCACGTGGGTCTTGTAATATTTAAAGAAATTAGGTCACTGCTGAACTGTATCTAACCATCATCCTTAACATTACATTAATTATCATTTCATCAAAGTGTTTATTGAAGCTGCTGGCATTATGTTATAAGTTATATTATAGGGGTTATCATAATCAAATATTAACATGTTTATTACAGGTGCAGTTATAACTACTTTAAAATGATTGAGTTAATATATATATATCATAACTCAGAGCCTGAGTATATTGTTACAGTAAAATAGTAGCTGAGCAAAGGCCTGAATGTATTCAGCTTCTTGTGGTATTTGAGTTTGCTTAGTTACAGGTGACGAAAGGATGTCCAGTCCATGGGGACCTCAAAGGCCTGAGATCTTCACCATATTTGGATGGATGGGGAACTTCTGTGTCTGCAGTTATCTCTTAAAATACATGGATGTTCTGTACATGCAAATTATGTGACTGTAAACGCAAGAGGGGGCGTTACAATACCCTGATGGGATAAAAGTAATCTAGAGTGTATTTTGGGTAGAGATGTACAACTGATGTTTTGCAGTTTGCACCTCTCCACGCTGCGTGCATTCATTAAAATCAATTGTTTGACCGACCTCTTCTGGACCATCATTGTTTTACTCTCGTCCTCAATTTCGAACCCGTAACAGTCTCTGCTCCCTGATCTGTTTCCTGTGTTTTGGAAAGAGTTCCAGCTTCATCACGGAGTTTCTCTCGGTTTGTGGGCTCATCTAAAGGTAAGCACCGAGCTAACTTTACTGTGAGTTCAGTTCATGTTGAGTTTAGCTCCTGAATGAGGTCTTCTGCTGCTCTCCTTGGTGTCTGTTCACAGTTTATTGTGAACACGTTGAGAGAAGAGTGAGAGAGTGTTTGGAGAAAAACACCAACTAATCATTAGCTCAGCATGCTGGGAGAAGTTGAGCGTTTGCTGGCAGAAAGTTGGAGCAGAAAAGTCTTTTCATTGTCCCTGCAGCTGTTTTTCTGCATGCACCAAACCTCTACAGCCTCATTTCTATTTGAAGTGATAACAGGAAATGGATGAGAGCGATCTGCTGCAGTATCAGGGTCACAATAAACTTTATTGTCCAGCAACTGTGGATGAACAAATGAGAGGAAGTGAACTCCTACAAAGTCTCATTTTAATGAGTCTGGCTGCTGTAAAGTGATGCACAGGAAGATGTTAACAAAAACTAATGAAACAGAGATGAAAGTAAACAGTGTTCATATTTGAAAGCACAGAGAATAAAAATATATTGTGCTGGTTAATGTGCAGCTCTTGGTGATTTGGTGAAATCTTGTTTTTAATCATGTTGTGGATTGAATGTTGGGTTTTATTTTATTTTATCTACAGAAGTTTTTCCCTCTTGTGATCATTCAGATTGATTTGTTGGGTTGACTTGAATCATTTGAAGGTTTAAAGCTGCACTTCCCCCAAAAAGAATAAAGTATAATCGTGAAGAATGTAATAATGTCTTCCTGTGTCAAACACAGCTGCAGTCAAAGCAGGAAGGAAAGCACTGAAACCACTGATCAAAGCTCGTTAATCAATGGCCATGATTACCGTTCACAGTGAGTGAGTCGCGACAATCACAGCATTTGATCAATGAGCTTTAATCAGTGGTTGTTGGGGAATGGTGGAAGTGGTGGGACTGGGGGGCTGAAGGAGTTGAAAGTGTGGGGTGGGGGAGTAACAGGTCTGTCCCTGTTTGTGGAAACCACAGGAGGAGCTGTTCAGGCTGTTGGCTGGGTGTGAATTGTTGATGGAGTCCTTAAACTTGTAGTTGCTGTTTTCCAGACTGAAGCAGAGTCGTTAGCTGAAAACTGGTTTTAGAGGTTCATTCAGGACACCTTCTCAGGCTCTTACAGCCTTACCTGTATCATAACAAAGTGTATAAACCCCAATCCACCTTTAACATGGTCCTTCTCCCAAACCTTCAAATATGACTTTCTGGCCCTGTCATAGTAAAGGGCTGCTTAGAATATTAGAGCCAATGTCACAAAGTTCCTCCTGAAGTATAAGTGAGTGAGAGAGTTTCCTCACTTTGCAGCACAACACGTCTCACAAGATTTCTACAACCAATCAGAGTGAAATTTGTACTTTGTGTTGTCAGATGAACATATGAGACACTTTGACTCTTCAGTGCAGTGTGGAGCCTAACAAAGATCTGTTTTGTGTCCCAGCTGATCAGCAGGAGGAGAAGAGTCTGACAGAGCAGCAGAGGAACATTTTCAGCCATCTGGACTCAGCTGAGTCACTACAGAGGAAACAATGAGCTCAACACAGAAGGTGAGGAAAATATCACAGTTTCACCAAATAATCAGTCACATCTAAAACTCTCATACTCCCAACCTGTTATATGACTGTGTTGAAAAGCTTTGAGTAATGAACCTTTTTCAATACAAGCTTCAGTGTTTCAGAAAGCTTCATTTGGCCATCACTGATATAAATAATATTATAGAAATTATCAGAGGAGGCAAAACTACATTCTATACTTAAGTAGAAGTACAGATGTTAGTGTTTAAAAAACACTTCAGTAAAAGTATTCATTCAACTTCTTTACTTAAGTAACAGTGAAAAAGTACGGGCTCTGAAATGTAATCAGAGTAAGAAAGTAAAAGTAGCTCCTTGATGAACATTTTTACCACATTTTTTTTATCCAAAGCTAACTGAACCTTGTGCTTTATTAATGTAATAATAAAATAAGATTAGTAAATGAGGTACAAACTATTTATTTCTAATAAAGGTACTCTGTTTGAATCAGTTAAGTAGAAAATGAAGGAAAATAAAACATATGTGTATTTTCTGTTGCCTACACTGTAGAGGGTGACTTTGCCTCTAAACAGGAACATGAGCAGGGAAGAGGTTAAAGTGGGATTGAGCAGGTGGGAACCCTAAAATCAGCTGTAGTGGCTCAGCGTGGGGAAAAGAATCACAGCTCACAATAATTTCTATTGAGAGCTCCAGTAGATTTTCTTAAAGTACAGGCTGTGATCAGCTGACCTGCTGCTCTCTGTGGATGTACACAACTGAATTCAACCAGATGTCAGCAGATGTTTCATGAGCTGTCCTGGCTGATTTCCATCCTCTACACTGACAGTACACTGTCTTTATATTAGACACTATACTGTTGGTATGAAGGTGGAACTCAGTGAATGAATGTCAGCATCATGAGCTTCAGTTTAAATGAATCTCTGCTACACTTGATGTAATCTAACTCTGACATGAGCACCACAGTCACTGTGCACCAGTCACACACTGTTCTTTACTTTAAATCCATCACAGTTCAGCAAACTAACCTGCAGAGGATCTTCATGCAGTCTTTAAATAACACAGTTAGTCTGCCTCAGATTGTTTTGCAGCATGTTTCAGGATAATATATATATTTCTCTTCCTGTGATGTGCAGCAGCTGGACCTTTAGCCAGCAATTTTTTTTTTTTTTAACATTTATTTATTAGTTTTAACCAGTTTTACATGGTGCACCGTGAGCATTAAAATAAATAAATAAATAAATAGATAATAATAAAGTATAAAAAAAGTAAAATAAAATAAATAAATAAATAAAAACAAAACCACAACAACAACAGAAACAACATACGGTAGTAATAGAAACAAAAACAAAACAAACCATAACAAAAGGGAAGGACAGATATACAAATCAAGTTAGAGTTTCAGGCTGTTAAGTCCACAGTGTATACGTTGCCGTTCTCCAGAAAGTTGTAGAATTTTGACCATATAGCCTAAAACTTGTCCAGTTTATTTCTTAATGCATAAGTTATTTTCTCCATAGATAGTATAGATGTCAGTCCATTAAGCCATTGAGATAGTCCACATATTTTTTGATTTTTCCAACACATAGCAATACACCGCTTGGCTTCCAAAAGTCCAATCGTTAACAGAGCTCTATTGTTTGCAGCAGGTACAAAATTATTCGGGTATATATTTAAAATACATATTTTAGGATGAAGTGGAATCACATCACCAATAATTTGATTCAACAGATTTATTACCTTTTCCCAAAAGATTTTCACATGTGGACACTCCCATATACAGTGAAATAAAGTGCCCCTGTCCACTCCACACTTAATACAGGTGTCTGGGATGTTTGAATTAAAATAATGCATTTTTGACAGAGTAAGATATTATCTTGTCTTCATTTATATTGAAGTATTCGAGATTGCACATTAATTGTCTGACTCTGGGCTAGAGCAGGGCGATATGACCAAAAATATTTATCACGATATACATTTGAAAATTTGCAATGACGATATAACTGGCGATATAATTGACACTAGACAAAATACTTTACAACTCCACAACTTTATTAGTGCAAAAAAAAAAAAAAAAAAAATCAAGGTATTTTCACTTAAACAAGCAGCTGTTTTTTTATGTGCATTAAAGTTATATAAAGATTTAACAGTGCAAATGCAAAATCCTTGCTGACAGTTTAACCAAAAGGCATTTCCAGTGGAAATTGGCCGACATATCCTCAGCATAACCATGTATAATATCCACAAAACTTAAAAAGAGGTTATACGCACACAATACGGTAATATTATGTTGAAGCACAGTACGTATCACTCCGCGCGAGGCTCCTGCCTACGATAGCCGTAATGCTCCGACAATCCATTAAGCGGTGCGGCTTCGTAGCTTAGCAAAGTCGTACTAAAACATTTGACAGATTTTCCAGCGCCCTGTACCACATAAAATCGTTTCGAGGTCAGTAAACACAACCAGAATTCATACATAAGGCACACGGGATTATAAGGGGCACTGTCGATTTTCAGAAAAATCAAAGGATTGATTTTAAGTGTGCCGTATTTTCCAAAAAACGACGGCCCGCTAGCATGCGCTACCAAAAATAGTGCTTTGTTGTGTATCTGACGGACGAAAGCTAAACCAGTTCCACACCACTGAAGTTGCAGCATTTTTACAAACCAATTCTGGTTCATCTGTTTCATTCACCGATCCACTTTCGCCCTTCTCATTCTGTGTTGCCGCCATGCTTTTTCCGCCATGTGCGTATGAAAACAAAGGCACTGCGCATGCGCGTTTTACCCATATTCTATCGCGATATTTCATTTTCTTATCGTTGCCCGACATTATACCGGTATTACCGTGAACGGTATGATATGGCCCAGCCCTACTCTGGGCCAAGGAGCATGATTTATACCACTCATCATCAGATATATCCGTTTGCAAATCATTCCTCCAAGCCTCTAAAATAGACTGTGTTGATTCTTTGGAATTTTCCATAAATAATTTGTACAATGCAGAAACTTGGCCTCTCCCATTTAGATGCTTTATAACTGTGTTCTCTAGAGAGGAGTAGGTGGGGATTTCTAAGCTGTTACCTTGTGTGGTTAAGATAAAATTTCTTACTTGAAGAAATTTAAAAAAAAATGCTTAACAGGAATAGAAAAAGTACTTCTAAGTTGTTCAAAAGACATAAGCGTATTATTCCTAAATATATCAGACACTTTTCTTATACCTTGATCAAACCAAAATTTGAAACCTGCATCCGCCCTACCAGGAAGAAAGTTGTTATTTCCAAATATCGGAGTAAACCTAGACAGTTGTAACATTTCTCCCAAGTAGTTATGTATTTCAAACCAGATCATTATAGTGTTTTTTTAAAAAGGGGTTCTTAGTTTGCTTATTTAGTGTCTTCCTGTCGGCTGAGTAAAGATATAAGTTAGGGGGAATTTTGATTTCTGTAGACTCCATAGAAACCCACACTGGAATTTGCTCATTAACAAAATAAAACATTGCCGCTCTGATTTGAGCAGCCCAGAAGTACCACTTTAAATTTGAAAGTTGTAAACCCCCTCTTTCATAAGGAAGGTATAATAATGAGATTCTGAGTCTTGGTCTTCTGTTATTCCAAATAAAGTTTCGGAATAGTTTTTGCAAATCTAAGAAGAAAGAGTTTGGTGGAGAGAGAGGTATTGATTGAAAAAGGTAAAGATATTTTGGCAAAATGGACATTTTTAGTATATTAATACGACCAATTAAAGATATAGGTAGTTTCATCCATCTGTTTAGAAGTGTAGTAACTGACGTCGTTAAGGAATTATAATTGGATGCCAGAATATTTTCAATTGAGTGAGTTAATTTCACACCCAGATAAGTAAACCCATGTTCAGATAGCAGAAAGGGAGTATTGATTGGAGGATTTTGTCGTTCATTTTTATTCAAAAGTAATATTTCGGATTTATCAAAATTTATTTTATACCCCGAAAATGTACTAAATGTGTTAATGAGACTTAATATGGATGGTATTGATTTGTTTAAATTAGTGCAGAACAGGATCACATCATCTGCATATAGGGCAATACGGTGGTCAACATTGCCTACTTTAATTCCTGATATGTTTTTATGATTCCGGATTGCCATTGCAAGAGCATCAATTGCCAAAGTGAACAAGAGAGGCGACAAGGGGCACTCTTGTCTAGTTCCACGATATAATCTGAATGGTGCGGAAAAAAGACCATTAGTTAAAATCTCTGCTTGGGGGTTGGAGTATATCAATTGAATCCATTTAAAAAATCTATTTCCAATACCAAACTTTTCCAAAACTTCAAATAAGAATGGCCATTCGATCCGGTCGAAGGCTTTTTCCGCATCCATTGAGATTAACACATTGTCTCTGGTCTCTTTTTTCTCATAAATGATATTCATGACCCTCCGTATATTGTGAAACCCCTGCCTCCCCTGGATAAAGCCATTCTGGTCTGAATGAATCATTTTAGGCAAAAGTGTCTCTAATCTCATAGCTAATAGTTTGGAAAGTATCTTGTAATCATAATTCAACAGTGAAATTGGTCTATAAGAACTACAATGTGTTGCTGGCTTATTAGGTTTCAGTAGCAAAGTAATTGTTGCAACATTAAGTGAAGGGGGGAGAGACCCAGATTCAAATGATTCCTGATACATATCCAATAAAGGCCGGATTAATTTATCTTTAAATATTTTAACTATTTCTATTGGTATTGCGTCAGGTCCAGGAGTTTTACCCCCTTTCATGTTCCTTATAGCATTAGTAATTTCTTCTACTGTTATATAAAGCTCTAGTTCATCCATGTCGTTTTCTGGTAGTCTAGGAAAATGCAGCTGATCCCAAAAAAATTTTTGTTTTGATGAAAATGACTTTAAATGTTCAGTTTTGTATAGCTGTTTATAAAAAATACAAAAAGAATCATTACTATGTTTAGGGTCAGCTGTGATCTGTCCTTCATCTGTAATTATAGAGTTTATTGTTCTTTCAGCCTGGGCCTGTTTAATACGCCAAGCCAGTATTTTACATGCTTTTTCACCCTGTTCATAATATGACTGTTTCAGTCTTAGTAAACGTTTAGTAGCTTTATTTAATGACAAAATATTAAATTTAGCTCTGAGTTTATTTAACTCTAGAATTGGAGCATTAGATTTGGATATAAATATCTCTTCCTCAATATCTTTTATCTTTTTCTCCAAAAGAACCAGTTCCATCCTAGATGCTTTATGTTTAAAGCTTGTAAAACTGATCATTTGCCCTCTCAGGAAAGCTTTAAAGGCCTCCCATTTTATAGTCGCCGTAGTTTGAGTAGTGTTATGAGCAAAGTAATAATCTATTTGCTTTCCAATGTATTCTAAGAATTCTGGATCCTTTAACCAGAAAGATTGCAGTCGCCATCTAGTGGTAAATAATGGTAAGTTAGGTAAATTTAGTTGAAGCGAAACGGTAGAGTGATCTGATATGACAATACTATCATACCAGGATTTAGTTACCATGGGTATCAAAGATGCAGAAAGTAAGAAATAGTCAATTCTGGAAAAAGTGCCATAAGTGCTAGAGTAGCAGGAAAAAGTAATCTTATCTGGGTGCATATTTCTCCAAACATCAAATAAATTAAGTTCAGTCATAAATTGTAGTATTTCCTTTCTAGACTGCTTATGAGCTGAATCGACCCCACTTGATTTATCAACACTAGGATAAAGCGTGCAGTTAAAATCTCCCCCAATAACGAGATATCCCAAAAGTGGTGCAAGGGACAAAAAAAGATTTCTAAAAAATGATGGATTGTCATTATTGCATCCATAAATATTAACCAAGTTCAATTTGAGTGAGGCTATCTCACATTGAACAATAAGATATCTGCCATAACTATCACTAATAGTGTTAACAAATGGTACTGAGTTATGAATTAGTGTAATTATGCCTCTGGATTGAGAATTATATGAAGCATGAAAAACATGACCCGGTCAACGTCTCCTTACTCTAACAACGTTATCAGCAGTTAGGTGGGTCTCTGGTAGAAATATTACTTGGGCTTTAATTTGTCTAATTCGATTCATAACTTGTTTCAGTTTAACCAGTTTATTCAACCCTCGAACATTCCAGGAGGTTATATTCAGTTCAGGAGCTGTCGGCATTTATAATAGGAAAGATGTAGACATGTACAAATCTTAGCCAGCAATTTCATTTTATGAAAACAAAGTTGCATGCCAGCAACACACTGATGTAATGTGTTACTACTACCAGCAGGTGGGGATAAGAGACCTTTAAGGTGTTTGGTGCCACACTCCACCTTCAGGTTTAAAACTAGTGTTAACTGAGGAAGTTTGAAGGTTCAGTTTTTTCCACGAATGCATTTCACTCACTGTCTCTGTTTGTATCTCTGTCACTGCAGGACCAACATGGAGCGAGAAGTCAGCGCTCTCAGGAGGCCGACAAACCTCACAGAAGAAAGGGAGAGAAAACATACACCTGTGACGAGTGTGGGATGGGTTTTACTTCGAAGGATTCACTAAAACGTCATCAGGTCATCCACACTGGAGAGAGACCGTTCAGCTGTGACTTGTGTGGAAAGTCTTTTTCCTTGAAGGGTTCCCTAAAAAGACACCAACTCATCCACAGTGGAGTTAAAGCGTACAGCTGTGATCAGTGTGGCAGAGCTTTTACTCAAAGTAGCAGCTTACAGAAGCATCTAGTTACCCACTCTGGAATTAAGGCATACAGCTGTGACATTTGTGGAAAAAGCTTCAGCCGGACAGGGAACCGAAATACACACCTACGCATTCACACCGGACATGATGTGTACTGCTGTGAACAGTGTGGCAAATACTTTGCTACAGACGCACAGTTACAACAACACATGTTTACCCACACTGAGGAGAGACCTTATAAATGTGACCTGTGTGAGAAGACTTTTAAGTCTCCACATTACCTGAGGCATCATCAACAGATCCACACCAGAAAGAGACTCTACAAGTGCAGTTACTGTGAGGTATGTATTTTTATGTTTATCTTGTCATTTTAGCCTGACTGTTTGGAACAACTCTGCTCATTAAGCTGTGTTAGCATGTTAGCATTTCCACTGCATGGAAAAGCAGCTATAATAATGGTATTGTAGTATTGTAGCAGTAGTATCAATGCTTATTTATAACTTTAGTACTCTTAGACATTAGTGTTAAAAAATACTAATTTAATATTATAATTGCAGTGTCATGGGGGTAGTAGTGTTATTCCTGTGTCCCAGTCAGCTGAGTGTTATAACTGCACAGTTACAGTGTTATTAATGCAGTATTAAATTAGTTTTACTGCAGTATTACATTAGTAGTTTAACACTGTGTTGGTACCATGCAAATATTAGCAAAGAAGTACTTTAGTGTCAGTCACATGTTGCTGTAACATGAAACAAGTATTACTGTAGTATTATGGTGGTAGTATTGTAGTTATTGCAGCCCAGTAAACTGAGTTTTTTAACTGAATCAGTAAAATGTAATTGGACTTCTGCAGAGATGCTCTTTATTTCAGGCGACGTTCAGGATAAAAAATGTTGAATGACTGACTTACACTGTCTTTGTGTCTTTGTTTAGGAGCAGAGCGACACAGATGGATCCAGTTCTCAACCCTGTCATCACTGTGGTGGTGGGAAAGACTTTCGTTGTGACTTTTGTGGAAAAACTTTCAGTTGGCAAAAGACCCTAAAAACACATCAATGTAAACACACTGGAGACAAACTGAAAAACTGCAACTACTGCAAAGAATGTGGGAGAAGCTTCACCACATCAAGTGGATTAAAACAACATGAACTCATTCACAGTGAGGTTAAAAAGTACGTCTGTGATCAGTGTGGGTCATCTTTCATTACTGCAGGTCACCTTAAAACACACAAACGAGTCCACACAGGAGAGAAACCATACAATTGCAGACACTGTGACAAAAGCTTCTCACGATCAGATCCTCGGAGCCGTCATGAACGTACACACATTGAAGGAAACTACAGCTGTGACCAGTGTGACAAGAGCTTCAGGAATCTCAGTTCATACTCCGAACACAAACGATCCCACGTTAATAATAAACTGTTTCACTGTTACCAATGTGCCAAAACATTCACTAAATTATCTGCTCTGTGCAAACATCAGTGTGATCACTCAGGGCTGGAATCACAGTGAATATGAAGAGACAGAAAGATCCTCTTCTGGTTTCAAGGTCAGACTCAAAACTTATGAGATCAGGCTCCACAGAGTTCAGATTGAATCTCCTGTAAAGATCTGATGAGGCAACTATTAATGAAAATGGTTCTCTAGTCTCATTTTAAGGTTTCTAAACTGTTCTGCTTTAGTGTTCATGTCGAGTGGTTCGCTTTGTTCCAGCAGTTGGATGAAGAAGTTTGAGCTGTGATTTCATTTCCTGTATTTCAGAGTAAAGACTGAAGTGACAAATGGAAACATGTTTACAGTCAGATGAACTGTTTTCAGTGGCACATATGGAGGTTTATCAGAGGAGGAGACTTGGCTGTTCTCCACTCACACTGAACAGGGTTCCTGCAGCTTATTAAAAATCTGACCTGAAAGTTATTAAAAATTTCCTTGTAACATTAAACATAAGCTTATTTAATAACGTGGATCTCTTTTTATCCAGATTTTTATTCAGAGGCAGCAGCTGTGGTAAGAATTGACCCGGATCTTTACAGATCTTACAGTTTAGTATCAAGTTCATTTTCTTGTTGATGCAGAGAATTTAGATATTTTTAGACAATCCCATAAAAGATGCATGTAAGTGCCATCTGTTGTTTTAAATTTGAGAAAAAAGGTTGAAAGATCTTTAAAATCTTTTATTTTTCCTTAAACTTGTTGTAGGTATTAAAACTTATGATTTTGTGTTTTAAGATGTCCAAACAATTAATTTTGGGAATTTTTTAAAGTTGTGGTTTCATTTGCTCAAAGTTCATCAACGTTTTCCTCATACAAGGTGGGATGGATCCATGCTTTTATGCTGTTTAAGACAAATTCTGAAAGCTGAACGTTGCAGAGATTGAGACCCATTAGACCAGGCAGCATTTTTCAATCTTCTATTTTCCTGAGCTGTAGCCTCAGTTTCACTGGAAGTTGAACCCAAGTACGGTCTTCAGCTGTGGACTGGTCCATGGACCCGCCTGTCCTCCAGGAACACAGGTACACATCCTGGACAGGGAGGAACGCTGGTTTGAGACCAGAGTCAAGGAGGCCATTTACGTCAAAAGGGAAAGACTCTGAATCAAGGAGGGGTCCTAAGAGTACATTTATTTCCTTTGCAACGTCCATTTAAATTTCCATTTAAACATAGACAACAAGTAAGTAGACTAAGCACAGTAGGAAATGGTTTGCCCCTTCTCATCAGCAACACCTGGACAGAATTACCCTTGACCTTAAATAACCCCGTACCTACCTCTGCCATAACCAGTACATAAAATGAAATACAACCCTCTAGTGGTAAAAGACAGGGAAATAAGAAAAATGGCTCCTACACACCAGCTCCTAATTACATGAGGCAGAGGACATAGCAATTATTGAACTTGAAGGAGCCATGATGAATTCAGCTTTATTGTGTGATAAGAACAAGTAGTCTGATGTCCTGTAATCATGATGACGCTAAAATTTGAGATAAAATAAATAAAATAAGTTTTTGTACAAAGTATCGGTTCAGTATCGTCGATACCACCCTGAATTTTACTTGGTATCGGATCAGAAAGGAAATTAGTGGTATCGCACATCACTAGTCATGATACATCAATACAATATGCATAATAGGGCAAATCATGTTTAATTTATACATCATTCTACCAGTAATCTAGTTCATCCGTTTGTAGCTTCACAAAACTAAACAAAAATGAATTTTTGCCACAGGTTTTTCAATCAATTTTGTTAATTTTGTTTCCAAATAAGAGAGGCCAGACCTTTCTTATCCTCTTTGTTTAATCTGGACCTTGAGACAGCTAAGAGCTTTTGATCCACAGACTTCAGTGATCTTGAAGGAGCGAACCAATTTAAAAGATCAGAAAGGTATGAGGGTGCTAACCCATGCAACGCCTTAAAAACACATAATAAAATCTTAAAATGAATTCAAAACCTAACTCGCAGCCAGTGTAAGGATGCCAGTATGGGAGACTCGGTTGCATAAGATAAGATAACCTTTATTAGTCCCACGCGTGGGAAATTTGTTTTGTTACAGCAGTGGACAGTGCAAAGTTGCATAGAAAATTTTGAGAAAAAACACTGGAATAATATATCCATAAGATACTGTAACCTGTGGCACGCGTGCCACAGGTTAACTGATGGCACGACCATAGCTGGACTGGCCATCGGGCATACCAGGCATTTGCTTGGTGGCCCGATGCTTTGTTTTTGTTTTGTTTTTTTTGTAACTGTATAAACAATGAAAGGTGGTGGATTGGCCAGATGCTGGCCGGTGTGTAAAAATAACTCAGTTGTTTGGTGGTGGCTATGGCAGAGCTTCCTCAGATTCAATAAAATTAACAAGTGGTGGAGGCCAGCAGGTGGATGAGGGAGAGGGGAGGCAGGAGGAGAGACCCGAGGCGGCCACCGGTCCGAGTGTCAGGTGAACTGAACTTCAGGTAAGAAGTTATGACCTGCAGTCTATCTGGGTCAGATATAAACCAAGTTTAGGTGGAGTTTATTTTCGTTGTGCTGACTTTTTACAGTCAGTTACAATAACTCATACTGCGTACTAGCTAGCATGACGGAGTTTCTATACAGCTGGGTGGGTGCTTTGATGTTACTGATGTTGAACTTCATTTTATTCATAAGGTTAGTTATTAGAGTTGCCAACCGTCCCGTAAAAAGACGGAATCGTCCCGCATTCAGAGAAATTATTACGCGTTTCGTGTTGAGCGGAGAAGAGACGCAGTTTGTCCCGGATTTCAGTTAGAATGAAAGAAAAGACACAAAGCTGGAGTTATTCTGTCTTTACGCTGCACAGCTGTCTCTTCTTCTCTTATTCTCCTCCCTCCCTCTCCTGTTGCTACTTTAATCATGAAACTGATCAATGATCAGCTGATCGGCTTTCCTCTCTTGTTTGTTTATCGCCCACTTTGCGCCAGAAAGAGGAAACCAGCGGATGTCGCGCTAAACAACAGCAGCACGTTTAAGCTTGACCAGCTGTTTTTAGAATTTTTTTAATATTAATTTCTAGTATCAGCTGATGTTTGCTGGAGCCACAGCTGTAAAAGCTGCTGGTCATGATATCGGTTTGGATATGTGGTGAGAGGGAGACATGAAGATGAAACCAGGAGATGTCCTTACTGAATCATCAGAGCTGAACAGGTGATGGAGAAACAGGTAGGGATGCACCGATACCACTTTTTTGGAAAACGAGTATGAGTACGAGTACTTGCATTTCAGTACTTGCTGAACTGAACATGATTTAAATTTACAGGTAACAGCTTTAGTCCTATAATTTAACAAAAAAAACAAGGGACTGGTTTGGAATTAAGAATATTTATTTAAAATGAAAAGCATGTTGTATGAAAAAAAATTTAAACAGTGACAGTGCAACTCAAGTATTTTTTTCAGTTTGTTGTAAATTCTGCCCCTTTGAACAACAGAAGGGGCATTAATAAACATCTTTGCTATTTAGTGCACAATATTTGAATAAACTAAGAACATCCACCAACATAGAACTGTGGCAGTCAGTGCAACTGAGGTAGGTATTAACATCAAGTCTAAGACGACTCACTTAATGGAGCCTATTTAGAAAAAGTGAGTGGCAGGTTTTTTTTTTAAAGAAAAGTAGCTTTTCTGCATTACCAGCAGTCAGACTGTTTCTGTTTTCATCTATAATGTGTGACACTGAGCTAAAAAGCCTTTCACTTTCCACACTGCTACATGGGGCTGAGAGGTATTTACGGGCTATTTTAGCCAAAGTGGGGAACCTGATTTTGTTGACACCCCAGTACTTCAGAGGACTGTCTTCACTAGGGCTCCGGGCCTCTCCGAGGTATGTGTCGAGCTCAATGGCAGCACCTGCTGCCAGCGGCTGTGCTGCCTGGGGCTGCTCCTTAGCGATTTCGTCAAATACAGTGTCCAGACTGCTGCTAGTGCTGGCCTGGGCCTTGAGGAACAGTTTAGCAGGAGGTTCTGCAGCTTCTGCCCGACTCCCCTCTGCCTCAGCTCCGGACATCATCTGCAGCTCCTGCTTCAGGTGCAGCTTGGCCTCTGGAGCAGTGTTGTTGGAGAAGAAGCGATCTTTATACCTGAACAAAATTTATGAATGTATTAATATGTTGAAAAATAGGACTGATTTTAGTTTCCCCTAAACCACTGTGACAAATGCCAGCCATTTGACTTTCTGGTAGTAATAAGGGAAATGTATTTCATATTATATATATTGCATACATTTGTATTTGTGTATTTTAGTTACAAATATTTAATATTTCAGATGGAAAATAATCTTACATTTAGTACTGTAGCTATACTCATTGAATACGTATAGCACACAGACTTTACCTTGGGTCGAGTATGGTGGAGATGAAGTACAGTGGGTTGGTCTCGACGTCACTGAAGCGCTTCTTGACAGCTGCCAGTGAGGTTGCTTTCATTGTCTTGACGCCGTGGTCCTCGTCTGTTTCTCTGTTTAGAAGTCTCACTAGCACAGTCACAGCTGGGATGACATCAGAGGCTAGTGCGTCGTAGCTGCTCACTTTTTAGTTAGTTCCTCAAAGGGGGCGAGGATGGCAACAGTCGTCTCCATAAGAGCCCACTGGTGAGCGGTGAGATAGTCAGGGAGTTCATGCTCGGACACATACACCCCCAGCACTCGCTTTTGCTCAATGAGGGACTGGAGCATGTAATACGTGCTGTTCCAGCACGTCTGTACGTCCTGCTGCAGTCTCTTTATTGGCTGGTTGAGCTGTCCCTGAATGTCCTTGAGGCGGGAGTAGGCTAAGGCGGAATGTTTAAAATGCCCAACTATTTTCCGTCCCACTGCTATAGCATCAGCCAGGGGCGATTCTAGGATCAGAGCTTTGGGGGTGCTGAGCACCCAGAGAGCTGCCCAGCCAGGCAAAATAAACTTTACACGTCACGATGAGACTTCTTCTCTGTCTCTGTCAGTCCCTGCGTTCTTAAATGTCTCCAGTTTTTCTCTATGACTGTCTCCTTGGTGCATTTAAACCCCTGTTCCTCCCTGTCCTCGTCGTCTGTTGTCTTCATCTCCGTTATCAGTCATAATATTTTTACCATCTCTGTGCAAGTCTGCAAATTTCTTTATTAAATCATAAGATTCTTAAATTCATCAAGTCTCTCTGTGCCTGGGTCCTCGTCACAAAACATGACATCACTGTTTTGTACATTTTAACACAATTTAATCCCCACATTTGTGAAAGAAAAACACTTTTTTGAAAAGTCTGTAACAAAACCATCAAATCTGATAAAGTTTATTTAAATGCTGCAAAAGAAGAATGGATTGGAAAAAAAAAAAATACATATCCTAACCGTAATTACTGTAGGAGAATAATGAATGATGCTCATAGGTAGTAAAAAGTAAACTGAGTGCATTTTTTGGACAGAGATTCACTTTTAATGTGTATGTATAATATAATACAGATACATAAAAAATACTCCCAAAACCGAATAAGTTATTACAAATAAATTATTACAAAATATTAATAAAAAATATATAAAAATGGAGGCAACTTTGCCTGTGGTAGAATGTATACAATGTATGAAAACATCTTTACTGCGGATACTAATTTAATAATACTAATTTTGTGTTGTAAGATTTATGAGTTTCATGCTTGGTACTTGGGAGAGCTTGACATTTTTATCAGGTGGTACACACTGTAAAAAGTTTGAGAAACACTGATAAGTGTATGTGTGCTTTTGGAAAACATTCAAAGCTGCTGTACAGAATCTTTGAAACAAGCTTAAAACATTTTTAGAATATAAACAGAGCACTCTGCTTCTCTTTACAGCCCCTCACTCCACCAGGGCTGTTTGGCACTTTCTGATAGTGTGCAAATGTGGTGCACGAACTGCGGCAGTCATACAGACAACTGGATGGTCCAAAAGTTGGCCTACTTATTACTGGCTGAGGTTTTAGTAGAGTTGTGGCTGAACCACATAAAAATATATCATTAATTTTAATCTCCCCAATCAAATATAATGTTATGTTGGAATGTTGTTAAAGAGGGTCAAAAATGTTTCAACCCAGTTTGTTTTGCAGATTCTGTATAGCAGCTTTAGTATAGGAAGGACACAACTTCCAGATTGTGTGAGTAAAATCAGGTTTTTTCTCTTTGTCAGTTTCACAGTTTCTGTTTTGCCTGTCTTCCTGTCTTTCTGACCTTGTACTTTCTCCTCACGTTCCCCTCTTTCCTCTCTCCCTCTTTGGACTGACAATCATACACAAATAGATTGTATTCAAATAGATGAAAAAATTACATTAATATGAAAAAAGTACTATTAAGATCACTAACAAAAAGTCCTCTCTCAGTGTACTTTCAACCAAAAGGCAAACAACCAAACCACATGAACATCTAATAAAAGATATAAATATTGAAACACTGATCCAACATTATCCTTTATTGACGGATCATTTGATTTTACACTTTTACCTGAATGTGGCTCCTTTTTTTGAAAAAACTACCTTATATCCATTATGAACCTGGCTGTCTCTCTGTACACAAACACACACACAACAGGAGTTATAAGGTTAATGGGCATTCAGTCAGTTAGCTAGTTAGTATCCATTTAAAACAGGACAGTGGTAACCAACAGTAGGCTACGGACAGTTTTAAGTTTTAGACGTTAAACAGGCTGTATACATTTCAATGGGAGCAACAGGACGGTCAAATGTCGCTGATTTTACTACAGAGCAGGACGGATTGTAGGGTAGCAAACATCGTCGGAAAACACGTTTTCAACACTGCAGGTTACCTGGGTGTAATGTTTTTCAGCTAAAAAGAAACATGGTCTGACTCCTACCTAACTATATAAAGAGTAACTGAAGGTTAAATGCAGTTAATATGTCCTGTTTTAAGCCAGGCACTTACACCATCACTCCGCTGCGTCTCAGCCACCATCGCTCTGGCAGCAACGGCGCTAGAGCCAGAGCAGGGGAGAGGCGAGCTGGAACAAACCATTTTGGGAGGGGGGGTATCTATACTTTTGTTGTTGAAATGTTGGGTCTCAACCAAGTACTGTATGCTTTTTATATTTTTAGTAGTGTGTCACACAAACAGCAAATTTTAGCCCAAAAATGGGCTAAAATTCGCCCCTGGCATCAGCTATGCTCCTCTGTGCTAATAAGCATGGGTAAATTCTTTGTACTCGTTGTCGTGTTGGGATTTTAGGTGCTTGATTAAATTGCTTGTGTTAAATGCGCTACCTTTAGAGCCTCCTCTGGACAATTTCGCTGAGCACAATTTGCAGTCCGCCTTTGTTTTCGGGTCTTCGTTCACTTTGAAATAGTTCCACACGGCTGATATGTCTCGCCTCGCCTTCTCCCCGCTCTGAGCTGCAGCCGGGGCCTGGGGGCGGGCACTCGGCACCTGTGATTAACCCCTTACATGTTGCTCAAACATAGACAGGTCTCAGACTGTGGTATCGGTTCCCCGGTATCGGGGGACTTTTAACGAGTACGAGTACTTTAGAAAATGTGGTATCGAGGCCGATACCAGATACCGGTATCGGTGCATCCCTACACTCAGAAAAATAGGGGTGCCAACTGGAACCAAAAGTGGTTCTTTAGACTGATGCCATAGAAGAACCTTTTAAGGTGGTGTAAAATCACCATTAAAGGTGCCCCAAAGAACCATCAAGAAATGGTTCTTTGGGGCACCTTTAATGGTTTTTCAAAGAACCATTTTTAAAAAGGTCCTTCAAATGGTTCTTTAAAAAACCATTTTAAATCTTTCAAAATAAAATGTAACATAAATTGAATTTGAGTAGGGTAAAATAAATACGAGCACAGCATAGGCGTATATTAATGGTTTATTGCCGTTTCGTAATACACCAAAAGACAAAAAGGCATTTTAACCCTCAGCACAACATCACAACTAATACATGTCACATATTAGTCATTTAAACAGTAATAATTAAACATTTTTACAATACTATAAATAAATATATATAAATACTATACCTATAGATAACACACCAATTAATACATGTATTGTTTAATTAATAAAACATCAGAAAGTGATAAAAACACATTAAAAATAGCAATAGCTTCATAACAGACCAATAAATCAACACTTTGTCATCAGCAGATGCTTGCATGTTCAGTAAAAATATTTCAACAACAAGTTTTTGATTAAAATTATCAATGAACTTCAGTGTTATGTAAGGTACGTCTCATGTTGGACTCATGGTCCTTTGTTAGTCCAGTTTAGGATAATGTCTCTGACGTATGTATCATATCAAATATATGTCATATCAAAACAACCCCACACCTGCAGTTGTTTCAGTTTTTCACAGGTGTTTCCTGTCAGCTGGTCAACCTCACTCAGGTGGACATCCATATCAGACAACCAAACGACAAGCTCCTCCCTTTGTGCTTCAAATCCCTCCCACTCTGAGACAAGGAGCTGAGAGAGAGAAAACAAGGGTCAATTATAAAGAAGAGAGAAAACTGAAACCCTCCCTAGAAGGTCTGACTCGCATACCTGCAGTCGACCTGTGATGGACTCCAGTTTGGCGTTCACGTCATCCCTCGCCGATGCCAGCAGCCGAGTCTGCAGGGTGCCCTGGAAGAGCTGAGTTAATGTCCTACTCCTTCTGGTCAGGCTCTCCAGCTGGATGAGCCGAGGTCTCCCCTCTCGCCGCCGCCTCTGAACACACAAACACAAATTGCATGTGAAGCAGGAGGTGCAGATTCTTTTGCTATTCTTTTCTAAATCCAGGCTTGATCACGTGGAGGTATTTGAAAAACTTTTTTGGCCAGCGGACGACTGTTGCCTCGCAGAAAGTCAAATCAAATGTATGCGATACACAATCAATTCACAAGAACACATTATAAAAAACAAGCCCAGTTCTTGCCTGATTTCAAGTGGATTCTGCATCAAAACAAAGTAACAGAATTAAAACGAGTGTTTGCAGCAAATGTGAGCACAAAGCCTCACTTTGTACAAGCCTGCTATTAAAGTTCTCCTCTATGCAGACAACGTTCCTGTTTTGAAGGCACAACTTGGATCTGCTGTACAAATCTTATGGATACACGTTAAATGAAACAGTAGTGTGCATGACTCCAGATTCTGATCCCTCATCCTAATATGGTCCCAAAAGGCTAACAAAAAACAACATAGCAATAGCAATAAAGCAAATGTTGAGGCTTCAAAATACAAAGTCCATAAACCAATGGCTGACATGGGTTTTATCATAAGGGTGATAAATATACAACATATGTTTTTAAGACTAAAAGTATAATACAGATTTTAGTCTGAGAGATTTGATGTTCATTTACCTGCAGATGCACTATACGTGCCTGCTCCGTGGTTTTCCACAACGTTTTGCACATCACTATTTAATACAGGAAGTAGGTGAACTAAAACAAGTCATCTTTCTTTGTGAGAGGACCATATTAATGAAACAAACCTCAATGACATCATAGAGATCCCTAAAGATGCTCCTGCTGCTTCTCTTCCTCCTCATCCTAAGCTTCCTTCTCCTTGTCCTCGACTTCCATCCAATTGTAATTCAACCTAATTGTTTTTCCTCCCCCTCCTCTTCCTCATTTCGTTGGAGCTGTGAACAGAATTAGTGTGAATCTGAATTAATTTGTGCAAACAAGAAAACGCTACAGCTTTTCTGTCAGAGGTGGTCTTGTGATTTAAGCCGGGTAGAGTAGATTTATGTGTTGATGCTACCTGCTTCAGCTCTACGACTGGCTGCTGAGTGATATTTACACCCTGGCTGGATTACAAACTTTAACCACGTGCTGAACTTTGGCCCAGCGTTGATACCTCTTGTTAGTATAATGAACTCTTCTTGGCTTAATGTACGATGGTGGATAAATGAAATGTACAAAGAAAATTTAACTATATTACAAAAGGACATTATCTTGGTAACATCAATGACCGGAGCATAACTTGTTAACTAGTCTGAAAGTAAGTTATACAGGAACAGTCAAAGACACACCTTCTCATGTGTCACATTTCTATTCATTCAAAACACTTATGCATTGCTGTATTTTATACAGCTCTTACAGAATGCAAAGTACAGGCTGATGTGAGTATTTAATGTACGGCTCAGCTCTTCTGAATTTCAGAGTTTCTAGAGCAGACACAGCTCACATCACAACAGGCTTCAGGCGCCATTTTAGTGACTTTAACAATATTATAAATTTTAATATCGGTCTAGCTGACATTACGTTATGTATGCAGCACGCAATAGAACCACATATTTTAGAGGCCAAAGGTTCAAATTAGTTGTGAGCACCTTCACTTAATTATAACAGTGGTTCTGTTAGGAAAACAGTTCTGTATACCGGATACTAAATTGCGTTACCGTCAACGGCTAACGTATCTAACATAGCTAACCGTTATTGTTAGCACAACAGCAAGCTACAAATACGAGTAACAAAAACAAAACAGTAAAAAGGTTTTAAATTAAATGTTTTACCTTTTCCAACAGTCCCAGAATCCAGAGCTTCAAAGACCAGCAGGTACTGAAGACTGTTCTCCGCTTCGCTGTCACCGTCCGTGAGAAAGTGCTTTTTCCCTTAGAAAGTTCAAGGCCCGCCGGTCGCGCAATCTGTCTGCGCATGCGCATCCCAACGATTGACCCCCTCCCCTCCCCTCCCCTCCCCTCCCCTCCCGGGAGGTTCCCATAGTACGACGTGTTCTAACGTGACTCTCTCTCTCTCCCTGTCATTTATTTGGCTCGAAACACATATTAACAAATTGCTCAGTGATAAACAAGTACTGAGATAATTTACCTAAGCAGTGTGCTTTGTCAAAACTAAGTAAGTGTGTCGTTAATGAACACACACTTACTTAGTTTTGACAAAGCACACTGCTTAGGTAAATTATGAACACACATAAGTGTGTTCATTACATTGACATTCTGTTGTGCAATTGTTATTTACTTGTATTTTATAATTTGACTTTACATACTGCTGGGTGGTTTGTAAAGTTTACAATAACTAGTATTATCATTATGCTATATTTTCTAATATGTATAATAATCTCAAAAGTAATGCCTTGAAGCAGAAAATAGTAATACTTTATTAAAATTTAAAACAGTATAGTATTTGAATGTGAGTATTGTGTCTACTGTTTGTTAACTCACCATATTCATAAACGTCTTAATAATAAATTCCATACTCTATTACCACATTATTTGTGATCAGTGGGTTTGCGGGGTTAGGGGTGTTGGGGGGTAGGGTCTTTAGGCTTTGGCCCCCACCCCTGCCACCAGTACATTTTTAAGTATTTCTAACTTTTATTTGAATATTCAGTTTCCTACCATCTGCTTTTAAAGGGTAATAGCCAGGTAACCCGCCCTCCCCCTTCGCACACACAAGCACACAAACAAAACACACAGTATAATTCACACTCTAATTATAGTGAATAAATATTTATGCCATTTTACACCATCAAACTTAGATAGCTAAGGATGAAGAACCTTTTGTTCTTTAAAGAACCATTTGTAATAGCTGAAGAACCATCTACAAAATAAAAAGGTTCTTTGACGTATGATGTTTCTTTAAAGAAGCATGAGCACATCTGAAGAACCATTTAAGAACCATATTTTTTCTGAGAGTAGAAACAGGTTTAACTTTTAGGTGACATGAATGAGTTGAAGGGAAGTTATGAACTGCTTCTGAGAGACAAATAATACCAGGATCATTTTCTAAGTAGCTGACAGCTGGTAACTGTGCAGGGGCGGGTCTAGCAAAGTTTTGCCAGGGGGCCAGGTGGGGCATTAACAGGGAGAGGGGGGGCACAAAGAAATACTTTCTTATTCTCATTTAAAATGTCTGGCTGTTATTAAATAATTATCTGAAGCTTACAACCAAAGTTTTTATCTGATGTAAAATGTATAGAAATCATACATATACCAGCAAGACTGTACATCACTGTCACAACAGCGTTTGTTTTCATTCAAAGGCTTTATGGCTTTAATACCTGGTGGGCCGGTCTCTAGTCAAAATGCCCAGGCCTATTTTTTGTCCCAGTCCAGCCCTGGGCACGACACGCAGTGACTTAATCTGAGAAGGTGCATCAAAAAATAAATGGCCACACCAGCGGTGCACATCGCAAATCAGCTCGCATAGACAGATTAGTTGTGCCTCTTCTTAATGACGGTATCTTAGCTACCAGATTCAACTTGTAATTGGCTAAAAATAACTTAGCCTACTGGTGAGAGGGACGTTTTTAGCTTTCCACATTCCGACACTTCAAAAGCTTCAGGAGCTTTCCGCTCAGCGCAGCATCAGCACCACGGAAATACACGGATACATCCGTACACTCGAGACAGAATTCACAATGCGCTTTTGGGACTTTCAGGTGTATGGACCAATGTTTTATTTTCTTATCAAACCAGAAATCTTTAATGAGCAGCTAGATTTGTCTCACATTAACTGGCTGAGTTAATGCCAGTTAATGCAACATCGAAGCAGCTGGAATCCACAGCTGTCCGTGTTCATGGAGCTTGCATTTCCACCTGCTGGACATCACTACCTGACAAGTTTAACTGTCTTCAGAACATTGCAGAGGCATTATTGACGGTATTTGGCTCTAATATCTGTGTGAGCAGATTTTCTCTCACATGAGTGTCCTCAGGTAGCCGTCTGAATGCTGTACACTCGGAGACCTGTGTCTCTGAGTGGGAGACCAGAGATCACATTAACATGTGTGTCTCTGTATTAACAGACATGCCATATTGGCTTAGTTTATTTTTCTTATCATTGTTGTGAGGAGACCATAAATTGCACTTGCATTTTCTGTTGTACAGTTCATTTGCTGTTATGGAGTTCTTGTTATGGATAAAAAGTGTCTCTTTTTGTTTCAAAATAGCTGATAACTATTCGCTGACAGCTGCCAACATC
Organism: Pelmatolapia mariae; assembly: GCF_036321145.2. Taxonomy (NCBI): domain Eukaryota; kingdom Metazoa; phylum Chordata; class Actinopteri; order Cichliformes; family Cichlidae; genus Pelmatolapia; species Pelmatolapia mariae. The sequence goes on along the minus strand of NC_086235.1, from coordinate 6,743,902 downwards.
TGCAAACAAATATAATTCTATAAAGTGGTTCTATATATTGTGTAACTGTTAATATAGAGCGTTATTAAATTTATTGATAATGCAATGATAAGGCACACTGACTTCTGAGGAAATTTTAAATGGCACTCGCCATTAGAAAGGTTGCCTACCCCTGCTGTACACAATAGAATAAAATAAAATACTATATGCAATCGAATAAAATAGAATACAAATTGAAAAAGAATTGAGTATAATACAACGATGCCAGAAAGAGTATTGCACTCATTGTAATCCCTTGTCCAACAGGGATGACAGCTTAGCCACCATTCTCCTGTCACTCACCACCACTACTGGGTCCAGAGGGCATCCTAGAACAGAGCTGGCCCTTCTGATCGGCCTGTTCAGTCTCTTCCTGTCTCCGGCACAGATGCTGCTGTCCCAGCAGACCACACCGTAAAAGATGGCTGAGGCCACCACAGAGTCATAGAAGGTCTTCAGGAGTGGGCCCTTCACTCCAAAAGACCTGAGTCTCCACCAGGGCCGTGCAGAGACGTTTAAAGGGGCGGGTGCTCAAAGTTAAAAAGGGGCACATGGAACCAGGTTGAGTAACAACAACACACATTCATCAAGAATCTAATATGGGATCGCATCATACTGTATCACTGTTATGAGGTGGCCACAAGGCAAAGCAAATGTAGCCTATGCTTCAAGCACTCTTTTCTTCTAGTAAGTGCCAAAGAAGCCGATATTGTTCTTGTTTTGTATTTTGTTCTTGTTTTTTTTCCCTTCATCTTATATATGGCTGTTCTATTAAGTTCCTTAAATGTTCGAGGCTTAAAAAACAATGTCAAACGTAAGGCCATGTTTCTATTCTGCAAAGAAATTAAGGCAAACATTTTGTTTTTACAAGAAACGCATTCTAGTAAGGAAGAGGAAACATTTTGGAAACATCAATGGGGAGAAAGTATTCTTTATTCACATGGTACTACTCACTCAGCAGGAGTGATGATTTTATTTAACAAATTTGCAGGGAGAGTTATTGACCATAAAAGCGATGGAATGGGACATTGGATCATGGTGTTGGTAGAAGTCTGTGAACAGAAAATTATTCTTATTAACGTGTATGTCAAACTTAAGTAAATTAATTGCAAATTGGAGTAATACATATGGTTCTACCCAGGTAATAACTGGAGGCGATTTTAACCTGGCTCCTAACTCATGGCTTGACAGGCAACCACAGAGAGGGAAACAACCAGAACACGATAGCATTATTTGTGACTTTTGTACAACAACTAATATGATGGATTATTGGAGGATGACAAACCCAAATACGAAGAAATGCACTTGGTTTAGTCCAACAAATAAAAACGTATGTTCAAGATTAGATTATTGGCTTGTCTCCCAAACAGTATCATCATATGTTAAGAAATGTGAGACCCAATCAACCCCACTTACTGATTGTTGTCTGATAAGTCTCTCATTATCTCTACGTAAACAACAAAGATCTGAAAACATATGGAAATTTAACAATAGTTTATTACAAAACAAAGACTTCTGTACACAAGTTAAAAAACTTAAATTAGAAATTAACAATATGAGGATGACTAATGTCAGTAAATGGGAATGGTTTAAATATAGTGTTAAACAACTAGCTATAGAAACGGGAAAGAAAGTGTCTGCCCTACGCATACGTAAACAGAAAAATCTAATTGAACAAATACATTTATTATGTGGTAAGCCTTGTATGACTGCAGAAGAGTCAGAACGCTTACAATCTTTACAACACCAGTTAGATGAGGTGTACTTGATTAAGGCTAAAGGAACATATGTAAGGTCTACAGCCAAGTGGATTGAGCATGGGGAAAAAAATTCATCTTATTTCTATAGTCTAGAGAAGCGTAGACAAACAAAGAAAAAAATGACTAAATTGAGTAAGGATGGCACTATGATAGAGGAACCAAACCAAATTAGTGAGGAAATTAACATATTTTATAGTAATCTGTATAAACCAAGAACCGAAAAAGAGAATGCAGACATCTTTTTTGATATGATTAAAGACCAGGTAAAAAAATTGGAAGAGGATGATAAAATATGGTTAGAAGAAGATTTGACTCCTCACAGTTGAAACTGAGACTTGCGAGCACTTCCGGTTCAGAGCGCAATGGACGCATAGTCTCCGAGATCTGTTCTAACTGAACTAAATTAAGGCCTCCAGACTTTGAAAAATTAAGGTCAGCCCTGTTAAAAAGGGATGAAAAGGGCAAAATCTAAAAGAGGACAGAAAACTACGCATCAGTCGAAGATTGAGGAGGCAAAGATCCAAGAAAGAATGGAACCACACGACAAGGAAGATGGCAGCTGCTTGCTATCTAGCCACTAGTCAGGGCCGCCGGAGTCTGGAGGAGATAGCGTTATCCTCCGGGAGATCGCCAAAGTGGCCAAGGAACTTGGCAGCTTTAAAGAGAAAGTCCAAGAATCATTGTTGGGACTCACGGAGGACATCGGCAAAAAACTGGCAGACGAGTTGGCAGCTTTTAAGCAGGAACTCAATCAAAAGCTACTCGAATGTGCGGCTACACAGCAGTCACAGGGTAAGGCTATTGCAGAGGCAGAGGGACGTATAGCCGAGATAGAGGAGAGTGGAATGGTGACGAAAGAGGCCCTACTCGGTCTATTGAAAGGACAACGCGAGCTTCGAGAAAAGGTTATTGACCTGGACAGCAGATCCAGGAGGAAAAATATTAGAATTTACGGGGTACCCGAGGACGCAGAAGGCAAGTCGTTATTTGCCTTCGTACAAGATCTGCTTCAGAAAGAATTGTCCCTACCCGAAGGTATGTCCCTCCAGATCCAGCGAGCGCATAGAGCCCTGTCACGTAAACCCGGGCCAGACGCGACACCGCGATCCATAATCATCAACTTCCTTCAGTTTGATGTAAAAGAGACGGTCCTTAGGCTCGCCTGGAAGAAAAAAGTGTTGTTTGGAAATAAGCAGATTTTTTTCGACCACGACTACGCCTACGAAGTCATGGAGAAACGCAAATCTTATACGGGAATAAAAAAGGCACTAAAAGAGAAGAACATTCGGTTCCAAACGCCTTTTACGCGGATTCGCATCCACTGGAGCACCGGTCCACGGACTTACGAGGACGCAGAGGACGCAGCGAAGGAACTGAGAGCAAGGGGCATTGAGGTGGCCCCCACACGTGCAAATCCGGGACCCAGCATCGAAGAGAGAGTACTTAATGCATTTTCATGGCATGGACTGGATACGGAGAGGGACAGAGGGCCACGAATGGAAACTCGAATTCGACGCAAACTGCGGGAATTTAGAAGAGACTATTAAATATGAATGACAAAGAGGATAAGAGCTATATTCACAAGTAAGCAGACTATATAAGAAGGAAATATGTACTATTTGGTTTCATTGTTGCTCAAGTCGGTGTGATGACAGTTCAGTTGAACAGATTTATAAGTTGTTATATATGTTGGACTCATCTAGTGTAAGTGGGATGAACCTGCTGAATAGTCGCCACAGCACTAGGGAGAGCCCTCACCTTAGGGTGGGTCTTTTCTCTCCTCCCTCCAACAGGGACCTAAAGGGGTCGAATGACCCTGAGTATGTGGAGGCTCTATTGTTTTTGTGTATTTATTTTAGTTTTGTGTTAATAATGGGGGCACAATGTTTTACCTCAGTGACATTTGGAACACACACTCAAAGCTCTACCTGGTGTTATAATAAAGTCCAATGCTAAAGGTACTCTCACTTAATGTAAATGGGCTCCAAAGCCCAGCAAAGCAGGGAAAAATTCTTAGTAAACTTAAAAGAGAGGATATTGATGTGGCATTTCTACAAGAGACTCACTTGGTGGGCCTTGAGCACGAGAAACTTAAGAGACAAGGTTTCAAGTATGCTTATTATTCTTCAAACGGTTTAAGACATACGAGAGGGGTGGTCATTTTAATATCAGGGAGGGTTATTTTTGAACATTTTGCTACAATTAGGGATAGAGAAGGCAGATTTATCATGGTACAGGGCAAATTGGACGGGGAATTGACTACGTTGTATAATGTTTATATTCCCCCTGGTTCTACATTTGATTTTTATAAGCAAGTACTAGAGAAAGTAGTGACAGAGGCACAGGGTCTACTTGTCTGTGGAGGAGACCTTAATATTACTCTAAAACCACATCTGGACGCATCAGGGACGAGAATATCTCAACCACAAAAATTAACTAGAAAACTGAATCTTCTGATAGAGGAGATGGGATTGGTGGATATTTGGAGGTATTTTAACTCAACAGTAAGGAATTATACTTACTACTCATCTCCACACGAAACCTATTCGAGAATCGATTACTTCCTCAGTTTTGGTACAGATATGAATAGAATACAGGAGTGTCACATTGGTTCAATGGACGTTTCTGACCACTGCCCTCTATATTTATCCTTAAATCTTACTCAAAGGAGAAAAATAATCAACTGGAAATTAAACTCTAGTATATTGAATGAATCGACATGTGAACAGTTGACAAAAGACATTGCTGAATACCTGGAATTCAATGATAAAGATGAGTTACCCCCACCGATTTTGTGGGATGCGTGTAAAGCAGTGATGAGAGGAAAAGTTATTGCTATAACCTCTAGTATTAAAAAATTCAAAGTTGCAAGACTCCAGAAGCTGCAGTCGGAACTATTACAATTAGAGGCCACACATAAAAACACTATTGATACTAAGATAAAATCAGAAATGGCAAAGAAGAGAAATCTAATTGATGAGATATATACTCAAGATGTACAAACGAAAATAATGCTGACCAAACAAAGATATTATGAGGGGGGAGCTAAATATATGAAGCAATTGGCATATAGATTAAGGAAGCAACAAACAGACAGAACAATATATAGGATAAGGGATCCGGAAACCAAAATAGAAATGCAGGGTACAGAGGAAATTAAGTACTGCTTTAAGAGATATTACGAAAAATTATATTTACAACCACCCACAAACAATGACGAACAAATGGAGAGTATGTTAGACAGGTTACATCTCCCTAAACTTACAGTAGAAGATAACAAATCGTTAGTGAACCAAATTACAAGGGAAGAACTTCACTTGGCAATTGCTAAACTCAAGGCAAACAAATCCCCAGGTACAGAGGGCTTTACTGCGGAGTGGTACACGAAATTAAGGGATCCTTTGACACCGGTCTTACTTAAAACATTTAATTGGGTCTTAATAAAGGGAGAAGCACCCCCCTCATGGAAACAAGCCATAATTTCAGCATCTCTGCTGGGGACAGGAAGAGACTGAACAGGCTGATCCGAAGGGCCAGCTCTGTTCTAGGATGCCCTCTGGACCCAGTGGAGGTGGTGAGTGACAGGAGAATGGTGGCTAAGCTGTCATCCCTGCTGGACAACATCTCCCACCCCATGCATGAGACTGTGACAGCACTGAGCAGCTCCTTCAGTGGGAGACTGCGGCACCCACGGTGTGGGACGGAGAGATTTCGCAGGTCTTTCCTCCCCACTGCTGTCAGACTCCACAACAAAGACTTTAACTGATCAAACACACACATCCACAAATGTGCAATAACACAAATGTGCAATAATCTTTCTGGCACCATTGTATTTTTCACTCTGTTGTATATAGCATTTGTATTCTATTTTTATCCTATTGTATATTTTATTCTATTTTATTCTACTGTATATAGTATTCTATTTTTATTCTATTCTGTACAGTTGTGTACTGTATTTATTCTTATTTTATTTTATTCTAATTGTCCTTCATAACTTTTGCACTGTCCACTTCCTGCTGTGACAAAACAAATTTCCCACGTGTGGGACTAATAAAGGTCATCTTATCTTATCTTATCTTATACCAAAAGATGGTAAAGATAAATTAGAATGCTCCAATTATAGGCCAATAAGTGTATTAAATGTAGATTACAAACTGTTTACGTCAATCATAGCACGGAGACTTGAAGGGATCATCCCAAGGATAATAAATCTAGATCAAACTGGATTTGTTAGGTCGCGTCAAACCCATGACAGTGTTAAGAGAACTCTGCAAATTATTAGACACATCAATTTAAATAAAATATCAGCTATATTACTGAGTCTAGATGCTGAAAAAGCTTTTGACTCTGTGAGATGGGAATTCTTATTCCAAGTAATGCATAGATTTGGGTTTGATGGGTCAGTCATTACAATATTGAGGGCTTTGTATAATAGTCCAACTGCAAAAATAAAGATTAATGGTGAACTTTCAGACGCTTTTAAGCTCGAAAGGTCCACAAGACAGGGATGCCCACTGAGTCCACTCTTATTTGCCATTTTTATAGAGCCATTGGCTCAAGGGATTAGGCAGAATGATAAAATAAAAGGGATTAATATTGCTGGAAGTGAGCACAAATTGGCCCTGTTCGCAGATGATATTTTGGTTTACTTATCACAACCTACTGAATCTTTTATGGAACTTATGTCAGTGCTAAAGGAGTATGGGTCCTACTCGGGATATAAATTGAATATACAAAAAACACAAGTCCTTAATAGCTTTTATAGCCCCCCTCAAAATTTACTCAGCAAATACAAACTAGGCTGGGATAAAAAAATAATCAAATATTTGGGCATCAACTTATCAATGGATATAAACAGTTTGGAAGAAATCAACTATTCCCCATTTAAAAAAGATATCATGATTGATATTAGCAGATGGTCATTAACCCCCTACTTAACCATCTCTTCTAGAGTAGATATCATAAAAATGAATATGCTCCCTAAGATATTGTATTTATTCCAGTCGATTACTATAGAAAACCCTGAGAGATATTTCGTAGAATGGGATAGGATCCTCTCTAGATTTATATGGGCGGGTAAAAAGCCAAGAGTTAAGTTTAAATCACTTCAGCTTCCCAAGGATAAAGGAGGACTAGGCCTCCCTTGCCTATATGACTATTATAGGGCAACTCAAATAAGAAATCTGGTGGGCTGGTGTAAACCTGGTTACAGTTCAAGATGGAAGGAAGTGGAATTCTCCTTGGGAGGTAATTACCCTGTCAGGGCACTGATAGGTGACCCTTCAGAGTTAAGACTCCTGGGAGACCCGGGTAACCCTTGGATAGTAAGCTCAATAAAAATATGGAAAAGAGTACTTAAAAAGAATCAATTAATACAGAGGGCCGGAGTGCTTAGATGGTTTGCATATGACTCAGAATTTCTGCCGAATAAGACCGACTCGACATTCAAAACATGGACTAATAAAGGCCTTACCACATACAGTACATTGTTGAAAGATGGAAAAGTGATGAGTTTCCAGGATCTTAAGAATAAGTTTGGGTTGCAAAATCAAGATTTTTTTAGGTATTTGCAACTAAGGGACTTTTTGAATAAAAAGTTAAAACATCCCCAGTTATCGACTGAGAATGAAGAAATTATTTATATATTCGAGAATGCATATAGAGATGCACCCTATCAAAAAATTATTTCCAAAGTATATCGTTCACTGACCAATTTAAGGGGTCATGATACAAGATATGTTAAAGCTAGATGGGAAACAGAGGGCAATCTATCCTTAACAAGGGAGGAATGGGAGGGGATCTGTAGACAGCAGTGGTCGGTAACAAGCTCCCCTTTGTGGAGGGAATTCAGTTGGAAGAATGTAATTCGTTATTTTATTACTCCGGCGCAAAAATCCAACTACTCTCACAAAACAACATGCTGGAGGCAATGTGGACATGTAGCAGCAAATCATTTCCACATTTTTTGGGAATGCCCTCGAGTGGTTCCATTTTTGAAGGAAATACATAAGGTCCTGGAAACAATCTTCCAAAAGGAAATACAATTCTATTTTGCAGTATTGTACCTAGGTAACTTAGAGAGTCTTAATCTATGCAAATCGGATAAATACTTGTGTAGTGTGCTGTTGGTAGCTGCCAAAAAGGCCATAACCCGCCATTGGTTAAAAGAAGAAACTCCTACTATAAATGAGTGGATTGATGTGATACATACTATTTTTGTTATGGAAAGAACAATTTTTAGGCTAAAGTTGCAGGCGGACACATTTGAGGAATACTGGTTCAAATGGATGAAATATATTCAGAATGTGAGGTCTGATTTTGTATAACCCCATTACATTTTCTGGATGTTGGTAGGTGTTTTCTTTCCCCCTGTTTTTTTTTGTTTTGTTTTGTTTTCCTTTGGTTGTTGTTGTGTCTGTTTGTTGGGTTTTTTTGTTGTGGTTTTGTTTTGTTTTGCTTCTGTTTGTTGTTTTTCTTCCCCTCCCCTCACGGTGATTAAGTTGCAATGTTGTTCATGTTGTGTAAATAAGAAAAACCAATAAAACATAAATTAAAAAAAAAAAAAAAAAAAAAAAAAGAAGAAGAAGATTTGAATATATCCGAATCAGAAACAGCTCTAAAACAAATGAAAAATGGAAAATCGCCTGGAATTGATGGTCTAGCGATTGAATTTTATAAAACCTTTTGGCAAGACATTAAAGATTTGTTATTTAATGGCTTTTTGGATTGTTTAAAAAATGAAGAACTATCCCCAACAATGAAAACAGGATTAATAACCTTATTGCCCAAACCAAACAAAAATTTACAAGTGCTAGACAATTGGAGACCCATAACACTTTTATGTAACAATTACAAATTATTAGCCTTAGTATATGCAAATAGGATTAAGAGCATCTTAAACAAATTAATTGATGAGTGCCAATCAGCGTTTATTAAAGGAAGGCAGATTCATAATAACATAAGATTAATATTAGATATGATTGACTACCAATCCTTTATTAATTCAGAAAGTTTAATATTATTTATTGACTTTTTTAAAGCATTTGATTCAATAGACCATAATTTTTTATTTAGATCTTTAGAACTTTTTGGATTTGGAAACAAATTTTGCAAAGTGATCAAACTGTTCTACAGGCAGATTTATAGTTATGGTTCGCTCAATCCAGGCATAACACCTAGGATAGACGTATTCCGTGGAATTTGACAGGGTTGCCCAATTTCTCCAAAATTATTTATTCTTTGCACTCAATTAATGGCCTACCTCATTGTGAACCATTCAGACATCGAAGGAATAAATATTTTTGATTCTGAACTGAAAATAAGTCAGTTTGCAGATGACACAGTAATATTTTTAAATGATAAATCAATACTTGAGAAAGCATTGAATGTAATTTCAATTTTTTTCTAAAGCTTCAGGCTTGTGTCTGAATCTAAAGAAGTGTGAACTTTTGCCACTTTATGATTGTTTGGAAAATAGCATGATGACGATTCCAGTGAAATACGAAGTCAAATATCTAGGCATTTATTTAAATAAAGACATCAAAACTAGAGAATCAAAAAACCTAAAAGACAAAATTGATGGTATGTCCAAAACACTAAATCATTGGTTAACGAGAGATATTACAATTTTTGGACGCAATCTATTATCCAAATCAGAGGGCGTCTCAAAGATGGTTTATCCAGCTTACTCATTATACATTACCCCGAAAAGTATTAAAAAGATTAACTCTATAATCTATCAATTCATTTGGCGCAATAAAACACATTACATTAAAAAATCACAACTCGTCAAAGATTACACTAAAGGTGGTATAAAGACAATTGATTTTCAATCAATGGTTGCAGTATTTAAAATAAACTGTATAAAAGCCTTCCTCTTGAAACCTGACTCCATATGGTTCCATATCCCTAAAAATATTTTCAAAAAGGTGGGAGGGTTGGATTTTCTCCTGAAATGTGATTTTGATATATTGAAGTTGCCTGTGAAACTGTCAGAATATCATAAGCAGGTCTTGTCTTATTGGAAGATGGTTTTTGCCCATAACTTTTCACCACATTGCTCCACCTTGTGGAATAACAGGACCATTACATTTAATAGGAAGTCATTGTTCATTAAAGAGTGGTATGAAAAAAACATCATCTTTATAACAGATTTACTTGATGAAAAGGGACAGTTTCTCTCAGTGGGTGTTTTCAATGCAAAGTTTAATATTCAGTGTTCCCTTAGAGAATATGACAAGGTTTGTAAGGCAATCCCCTTACCTCTGTTGAGTTTGATACAAGGCTATTTATATTACTCTAAGGGACAAATTAGTTTACCTTCTTTACAGCTAAATCAGATTCCTTTGACTGATAAAAAATGTAATAATAAAACCATAAAGAAAATATTTAAAAATGAATTATTTCACGATTTTAACAGTAACACAAAATTAAAAGGGAGTAACGTTAAAATAACGAACAAAAAAAAGGTTTGGGTTTGAGATGGAGCCATGTGGATTTTGTTCACAAAATGAAGAAAGTATTGATCATTTGTTTTTTTCCTGCTCAGTAACGACTGACTTTTGGCAGGATTTGGTAGACTGGTTGAGTGTAAGAATAGATGGGATGACCCCACTGACTCTAACACAAGTTTTATACAATAACTGCATTGAAGATTGAATTAAAATCTTTTTTGTCATCTTTAGAATTACTGAAGGATTCATGTAATGATGCTGCTTTGATATGTGAAAATGGGACCCAGTTTCTATCCTTTTAATGAATGTGTTTTGTTTTAGTGTACCAAGTAAGCCACATGTATGTTAAAGTGTTCACAGAAAGGAAACTGTTAAATGTCATAAGAATGGCCTTCACATATTTATATGGGTTTTTTTTGTTTGTTTGTTTGTTTTGTTTTTCTTTTAGTCTTCTTCTATTTCGTTTGGTTTCTTACTCAACATTTCAAGATGTTGTTGCACCAATGTTGTCTCCCAATGAGAGATTGTAAATGTGTGCATTTAAATTAAATAAATTTATGAAAAAAAAAATTGAATGATACAGTTAGCGCCCAGTTAGCTCCTAGCATTTGTAAACAGCTCTGCCTCCCACTACCAGGACATTTAAACAGTGGATAATCCATTTACAAACAAATTCATGCTTTTCTCCTCAACAGAGAGCGTCCCCCGATTGAACAACAGCACCGTAAAATAAGAAGAATGGTGCCGAATTACAGACTTAATAATACTGATTTAGTAATGTGTCACATAAAGATTCATCAGCCAGATTAAGTGTTTACTGACAACTGACAGTGATAGCGGACATCATCATCACTATTCCAACAATCCTCTTCACACAGACAAGCATAAACACACTCGACTATCACTAAATCAAATTAAGCATGCATTTGTAATGACGCTGTTTCAGTTTACAATACTGTTCATTCGTTTGGTCAGCAGGTGGCGATTTACTCGTAGACTTGGGAGTAAACTGCCATTAAATCAAACAGAAGAAGAAAAATCTGCACATGCGCAGTACGGATCGGAGGGTCCTGATCCGTAACTATCTTTTTATTTTTTGTTTTTCTCTACAATATATTGATATGCTTCATTATTGGAAACAAATTTAAGAGATACTTATTATTCTTAACATCTTTACAGATACTCTGACCCGTAACTATCGTAAAACGCTTCGACCGGAAGTAGACACCTTTCGCGCATGCGGGGTACCGATCGGGTTTCCGGTACGGATCGGGTAGTGACAACGCAGACGGAGCTACCGTTTCTTCATAAGCGAGTAAAAGAGTGAATTTGGATGATAAAACAAACTAAACGAACGTTTGGATCGATATCTGCATCGATCTGCCCACCCTTGTCTCCTGGATCGTAGCTGAGATCAGCGTGAACCACGTGGGTCTCTGCTCCCTGATCTGTTTCCTGTGTTTGGAAAGAGTTCCAGCTTCATCACGGAGTTTCTCTCGGTTTGTGGGATCATCTAAAGGTAAGCACCGAGCTAACTTTACTGTGAGTTCAGTTCATGTTGAGTTTAGCTCCTGAATGAGGTCTTCTGCTGCTCTCCTCGGTGTCTGTTCACAGTTTATTGTGAACACGTTGAGAGAAAAGTGAGAGAGTGTTTGGAGAAAAACACCAACTAATCATTAGCTCAACATGCTACTGGTGTCAACCCAGCCTCCAGTTTGAGAATTAAAGTCAAGTCAGCCTCCACCATGTTTTGTGTTTCCTTTGTATTCTAATTATTACGGCAGGATACGCGGACACCTGATTTCAAAGTAAAAGGTCGTGAAACCTGATTTCAAAATTAAGACCAGCTTCGACTGAATTAACAGATATGCCAAGAACATAAAAAAAATAATTTAGTTTTAGTCAGCTGCTGTGGATGAACACATGAGAGGAAGTGAACTCCTACAAAGTCTCATTTTAATGAGTCTGGCTGCTGTAAAGTGATGCACAGGAAGATGTTAACAAAAACTAATGAAACAGAGATGAAAGTAAACAGTGTTCATATTTGAAAGCACAGAGAATAAAATATATTGTGGTGGTTAATGTGCAGCTCTTGGTGATTTGGGAGAATCGTGTTTTTAATCATGTTGTGGATTGAATGTTGGGTTTTATTTCATTTTGTCTACAGAAGTTTTTCCCACCTGTGATCGTTCAGATTGATTTGTTGGGTTGACTTGAATCATGTGAAGGTTTAAAGCTGCACTTCCCCCAAAAAGAATAAAGTATAATCGTGAAGAATGTAATAATGTCTTCCTGTGTCAAACACAGCTGCTGCAGTCAAAGCAGGAAGGAAAGCACTGAAACCACTGATCAAAGACCACGAGTACTGTGGGAAATATAAATGTTGCAATATTTCAATAAGTGCCATATTAATCAAGAGGTTATAGAAGGTTTAAACTGGAAGACATTTAAAGTAGTGTTTTGCTTGTAACTGCATACGTGCCTGTGCAGATTAGAACAGGATGGACTCAGGATGTGTCATATACGATCATGGGGCCTCACAACGAGAAACAGGAAACAGATGGAGGTGAGAGAGTGTTGAAACCGTTAGTGAGGAACAAACATCAATACTATAAAAGGAGTTGCAGACAACTGTCACTCACCGTCACTGGCGCATGTTATGTTATCTGTTTACGCATGAAGGGGCGTGAACCCTGACATATAAAACTGTGTATCGAAGTGCTTCCTCTTTGAGATCTACTGGACTACGCTGAGGGTGGTATCGTGTACATCTCCCACATATGTGCTTACAGCCTTACCTGTATCATAACAAAGTGTATAAACCCCAATCCACCTTTAACATGGTCCTTCTCCCAAACCTTCAAATATGACTTTCTGGCCCTGTCATAGTAAAGGGCTGCTTAGAATATTAGAGCCAATGTCACAAAGTTCCTCCTGAAGTATAAGTGAGTGAGAGAGTTCCCTCACTTTGCAGCACAACACGTCTCACAAGATTTCTACAACCAGTCAGAGTGAAATTTGTACTTTGTGTTGTCAGATGAACATATGAGACACTTTGACTCTTCAGTGCAGTGTGGAGCCTAACAAAGATCTGTTTTGTGTCCCAGCTGATCAGCAGGAGGAGAAGAGTCTGACGGAGCAGCAGAGGAACATTTTCAGCCATCTGGACTCAGCTGAGTCACTACAGAGGAAACAATGAGCTCAACACAGAAGGTGAGGAAAATATCACAGTTTCACCAAATAATCAGTCACGTCTAAAACTCTCATACTCCCAACCTGTTATATGACTGTGTTGTATTTTATTATATATTATGTTGTTTTTTTTAGACTATTATGTTTACAAACATAAAGAGGTCACAAGTAAAGAGAGACCACACCACAGCACATGTTTAAATAAGGAAGGTTTATTCATCAAAATTATTAATAATCAAATAGACAAAACATTTTTTTCATCATCCCCAAAAATACACGTTCAAAGCACCACAACAGCAGCCCGATATCAGACAGAACTGTCACATGATATTAAACAGAAGCTGTCAGCTGAGCTCTGTAGAGTGGGCAATTATAATGAAGCTCTTTATTATAATTTGTAGATTCAAGCTGCTCTTCATATTTTTGGCCAGCAGATGTCACCAAAGAGGACTGTGTTGAAAAGCTTTGAGTAATGAACCTTTTTCAATACAAGCTTCAGTGTTTCAGAAAGCTTCATTTGGCCATCACTGATATAAATAATATTATAGAAATTATCAGAGGAGGCATAAGTACATTTACTCTATACTTAAGTAGAAGTACAGATACTAATGTTATGAAATACTTCAGTAAAAGTATTCATTCAACTTCTTTACTTAAGTAACAGTGAAAAAGTACAGGCTCGTAAATGTAATCAGAGTAAGAAAGTAAAAGTAACTCCTTGAAGAACATTTTTACCACCTATTTTTATCCAAAGTTAACTGAACCTTGTGCTATATTAATGTAATGTCAAAATAAGATTAGTAGATGAAATACAAACTTTTTATTTCTAATAAAGGTACTCTGTTTGAATCAGTTAAGTAGAAAATGAAGGAAAATAAAACATATGTGTATTTTCTGTTGCCTACACTGTAGAGGGTGACTTTGCCTCTAAACAGGAACATGAGCAGGGAAGAGGTTAAAGTGGGATTGAGCAGGTGGGAACCCTAAAATCAGCTGTAGTGGCTCAGCGTGGGGAAAAGAATCACAGCTCACAATAATTTCTATTGAGAGCTCCAGTAGATTTTCTTAAAGTACAGGCTGTGATCAGCTGACCTGCTGCTCTCTGTGGATGTACACAACTGAATTCAACCAGATGTCAGCAGATGTTTCATGAGCTGTCCTGGCTGATTTCCATCCTCTACACTGACAGTACACTGTCTTTATATTAGACACTATACTGTTGGTATGAAGGTGGAACTCAGTGAATGAATGTCAGCATCATGAGCTTCAGTTTAAATGAATCTCTGCTACACTTGATGTAATCTAACTCTGACATGAGCACCACAGTCACTGTGCACCAGTCACACACTGTTCTTTACTTTAAATCCATCACAGTTCAGCAAACTAACCTGTTTATCCTGCACTAACCTGCAGAGGATCTTCATGGAGTCTTTAAATAACACAGTTAATCTGCCTCAGATTGTTTTGCAGCAAGTTTCACGACCTGAAAAAACATAATGTCCATGTACAGACCCAATATCTGATTTCAACACATGAGGACTTACATGTAAGCTTTAAATCTCAAGTTGATTAAATCCCACTGAGCAGTCCTTCCCTTTAAATCTAACCTCTCTTCTTCCTCTCCTGTCCTGTGTGTCTTATCTTTCTCCATCTCTGAGTGAAGTTAGCTCTCTTTCTTTTCTCTCCCTGTGATGTACAGCAGCTGGACCTTTAGTGAGCAACACACTGTGAGACAAACTGCACACAAACAGTTTGTGTGTTTGCTGATGTTTGTTGATAGAAACGCTGCATTTGAAATTACCTGTTTGTTCAGGTGCTGTGCAAAAAGGAAAGAAGAACAACGTCTCACTTTAACTCCTGACTATGACTCACAGTTTTGCCTCTTTCATCTCTTTTTATGTTTCATACCCTGGTGATTAGTACACGATCAGGATTGTCTTTCATGTGTTAGTTTTCAGACTCAATCAGTTTGATGTTTGATGCCCTTAGTGATGATATAACTCCCCTCAAATTCAAACCAGACCCCATCACCTAGTGGGGGTGGGGGGTCATGGTTTGGTCCTGCCTTCGCTATTGTGGTTGATGTGGAGGTTGGGATGGGCTTAGAGCGCCAGGAGAACCCCTAGAGACGTTATCCCTGGAGGGCTCAACCCGGGGGGTTGTGGTCATAACCTGGTTAGTGGCTCTGGTCGCTCTTAGAGGGTGTTCTCCTCGTGGCTGCGTGCAGCGGGGCTGGGGGATGGTCTGCACTGGCAGACGTAGGTTACTGGCCTGGTGGCCTGGCTGCCCCTGAGTGGATCCGGGGCAGGCGGGGGGGCTTGGGGTTCGGGGGTGCTTCGTCTCCGTGATGGGGCTCTGGCTGGGCCTTGGGGGCTTCGGTCCTCGTCGATGTGTCACCGAGGTTGTGGGCGGGTGGGTGCACGGGGGCTCAGCCCTGGCGCAGAGGGCCTCTGGTGCATCAGCCCAACTGAGGGGCTCTTCAACTGGCAGGGAGGTTGTTCCATCCTTGCAGAAGTCCACTCTGCAGGTGGGGGAGAGACACAGGAGAGGTGGAGAATAAACCTAACCTGGGTGTCTGTTGTCCTGTGTAGTCTGGAGATGATTGAATGTTGGGGTGGGTATAGTTTCCTCTGCGGTGGGGTGGGGTGGGCTTCCCCAGGTCCTGTGGGGCTTAGCGGTGCTGCTGCCATAGGCCCCGGTCTGGATGGGCCTGGGCTCCCTTGCCTTGGTGGGTACTAGAGGACGGGGGTGCCTACTGGGGTCAGCGGGGGAGCTGGCCCCAAGGAGGGGCATCTTGCCCCTCCCTTCTTTTCTCCCCATCCCCGGCTGCCTCCCTCTTCCCGCTCCAACACACCCACACACACAGGTAGGGCCTTGGGGTGCGGGTGTGTCACCAGGGTGCAGGGGAGACATTCCCCCCCCCTCTGTCCCCTTCTGGCCACCTGTGCCTCAATTTTATTTCACAACTTAGACATCCACATCATTCACACTCTCATAACACACACACACATATATATATAGGGCCTTGAGGGTGACCACGTTAACGGCGTCCAGTGGACGGTCTGTGTATTCAACCCTACCTCTGGCGCCGGTGCCCACCTCTCAATTTTAAATCCATGTAGACATTGAGGGTTCTCGGGAGGGGCCGTGCTAACACCTGCTGCTCTCTGGCAGCAGCACCATGCCCTCCCTTGTTTTAAATGCACTTTAGAACAACACGCAGCAACACTACACATGAGCGGGAGGAGGGAGGTATGGGGTCTTCACACACCCCCGTTCTCTACTAGCCATCGGGGCGGGGGGCTGGGAGGAGGTGTTGGCTGTCCGATTGGCCTCCCTGCTGCTGCGGAGCCTGGGGCGGTCTGCTTGCCTCCACCCCGGGGGAAAGGGTCATATCTCTTGGGTCTGGGTGCCGTTTCCCCCTCTGGGGGCGAGGGTACCTGGACCCGGGGCATAGAGTATGTTTGGGGAGTATGATTGTGTGTACATGTCTATGTATGTCTATCCCTACGTTGGGTGAGTGCTGAGTGTTTGTATATGTGTGCATGAGGGTGGGAAAGCATGTTTATGTCTGTGTGTGCCTGTTTGTCTGTGTCTATATGTCAGGTCGGGTCTTAGACTCCACCTCCCTGGGTACTCCCAGGCCCTCCAAGTGTGGAGGCCTATCTCCCCTCACCACACTCCCTGCTGGTAACTGATGCCCTCAGGGGTTGGTGCATTGGTGGTTCTTGGTGTCCGGGGCTGGGCGCTCAGGTATGCACCAGCTCACTCCCGGTGGCTACTTGGCGGGGCCTGGTGCCTGTCGCTCGGTCAGGCCTCTTCCGGGGCAAAAGGGGGCCCTCGGGCCTCCGGCCTCGGGGCCTGCAACTCGGTTCACTCTGGCACAGTTGGCTGCCGGCAGAGCCGGCGGGCACGCCAGTGCAGCCCCCTCTGGCTTCTGCTCCGTGGCTACTGGGTGACCCCCTCGTCTGGGGATCTCCTCAGCCCTTCCCAGGAGGGTGGCACGGATGCCCCTCCGGTGGTACTCCTTGGGCTCTCGCACTCTGGGGCCTCTGGATGTCTGGAGCCTGGATCTCCTCCATGCCTACTTCATGCCCTGGGGGACGGGGCTATGGGCCTCCACACCCTCTAGCAGACCGTTACATGGGGAAACCTTTTGTATACAAGCGCGTTGATCTACACAGGTGTGCACACGGGTGTTCACTGTTCGTAGACATAAACTACACCTTTCTTAGCTGCTACTTCAAAGCACATTGTGCGCTGTCTGCCCTGCGTGCTGCACAACAACTTTCAATATTTAGTATTTACTGCTGTTCACACTTAGCTAGATTAATGCGATGGTGTTGTGTTTAGTATGTTGCTTTGTTGTTGTTGTTGTTGTTGTTGTTGTTTTTTTTGCTTGTTTTCTCTTCTTTTTCTCTCAACAGGTGATCCAGGAGTTTTGTTTTTGTTTTTTTTCCCTTTGTCTTTGTAAGTGCCCTTTCTCACTGTCCCTTTTCCCTTCTGTTTTTCTTTTCCTTCCTCTCTTTCTTTCTCCCTTTCCTATCCCCCAATCATGTCTGTCCCATCTGTAACAACTGAAAATAAAATAAATAATAACAACAAAGTTTGATCAAATGGACCAATACGGCAATGCCATGATGATCCATTTGGCAAAATAAATCCATTTGGTATCCTTGTTGGTCTTCAGACAACAATTCTGACGGCTAAAGAACCAAATGGGACAGACAAAAAAAAGAAAAAAAAAAAAAAAGAAATTACCTGTTTGTTCAGGTGCTGTGCAAAAAAGAAAGAAGAACAACGTCTCACTTTAACTCCTGACTATGACTCACAGTTTTGCCTCTTTCATCTCTTTTATGTTTCATACCCTGGTGATTAGTACATGATCACGATTGTCTTTCATGTGTTACTTTTCAGGCTCAAATTGGTTTGATGTTTGATGCCCTTAGTGATGATATAACTCTCCTCAAATTCCTCAAACCAAAAGTAAAAAGACTGTTTTGAAAATGTAATGAGTAGAAAGTCGTTTTTTAATGTGGGGAGTAAAAGTAAGGAAAATAAGGCAAAATGATTTTAGAGTGTTTGAACAGTCATGAGTTATTTTTAAGACCTGGTTGGATGTAATGTGTTACTACTACCAGTAGGTGGGGATAAGAGACCTTTAAGGTGTTTGGTGCCACACTCCACCTTCAGGTTTAAAACTAGTGTTAATGGAGGGAGTTTGAAGGTTCAGTTTGTTCCACGACTGCATTTCACTCACTGCCTCTGTTTGTATCTCTATCACTGCAGGACCAACATGGAGTGAGAAGTCAGCGCTCTCAGGAGGCCGACAAACCTCACAGAAGAAAGAGAGAGAAAACATACACCTGTGACGAGTGTGGGAAGGGTTTTAATGGGAAGACTTCACTAAAACAGCATCAGGTCATCCACACTGGAGAGAGACCGTTCAGCTGTGACTTGTGTGGAAAGACTTTTTCCTGGAAGGTTGCTCTGAAACAGCACCAACTCATCCACAGTGGAGTTAAAGCGTACAGTTGTGATCAGTGTGGCAGAGCTTTTACTCAAAGTGGCCAATTACAGAAGCATCTAGTTACCCACTCTGGAATTAAAGCATACAGCTGTGACATTTGTGGAAAAACCTTCAGTCAGATAGGGAACCGAAATACACACCTACGCATTCACACCGGACATGATGTGTACTGCTGTGATCAGTGTGGCAAACAGTTTATAACAGACAAAAAGTTACAACGCCACATGTTTACCCACACTGAGGAAAGACCTTATAAATGTGACCTGTGTGAGAAGACTTTTAAAACTATATATCACCTGAGACAACACCAAGAGATCCACACCAGAAAGAGACTCTACAAGTGCAGTTACTGTGAGGTATGTATTTATATTTGTATCTTGTCATTTTAGCCTGACTGTTTGGAACAACTCTGCTCACTCACTGCCTCTGTTTGTATCTCTGTCACTGCGGGACCAACATGGAGCGAGAAGTCAGCGCTCTCAGGAGGCCGACAAACCTCACAGAAGAAAGAGAGAGAAAACATACACCTGTGACGAGTGTGGGAAGGGTTTTAATGGGAAGACTTCACTAAAACAGCATCAGGTCATCCACACTGGAGAGAGACCGTTCAGCTGTGACTTGTGTGGAAAAACTTTTTCCTGGAAGGATTCCCTAAAAAGACACCAGCTCATCCACAGTGGAGTTAAAGCGTACAGCTGTGATCAGTGTGGCAGAGCTTTTACTCAAAGTGGCCAATTACAGAAGCATCTAGTTACCCACTCTGGAATTAAAGCATACAGCTGTGACATTTGTGGAAAAACCTTCAGTCAGATAGGGAACCGAAATACACACCTACGCATTCACACCGGACATGATGTGTACTGCTGTGATCAGTGTGGCAAACAGTTTATAACCGACAAAAAGTTACAACGCCACATGTTTACCCACACTGAGGAGAGACCTTATAAATGTGACCTCTGTGAGAAGACTTTTAAAACTATATATCACCTGAGACAACACCAAGAGATCCACACCAGAAAGAGACTCTACAAGTGCAGTTACTGTGAGGTATGTATTTATATTTGTATCTTGTCATTTTAGCCTGACTGTTTGGAACAACTCTGCTCATTAAACTGTGTTAGCATGTTAGCAATTCCACTGCATGGAAAAGCAGCTATAATAATGGTATTGTAGTATTGTAGCAGTAGTATCAATGCTTATTTATAACTTTAGTACTCTTAGACATTAGTGTTAAAAACACTAATTTAATATTATAATTGCAGTGTCATGGGGGTAGTAGTGTTATTCCTGTGTCTCAGTCAGCTGAGAGTTATAACTGCACAGTTACAGTGTTATTAATGCAGTGTTAAATTAGTATTACTGCGGTGTTACATTAGTAGTTTAACACTGTGTTGGCACCCTGCAAATATTAGCAAAGAAGTACTTTAGTGTCAGTCAGATGTTGCTGTAACATGAAACAAGTATTACTGTAGTATTATGTTGGTAGTATTGTAGTTATTGCAGCCCAGTAAACTGAGTTTTTTAACTGAAACAGTAAAATGTAATTGGACATCTGCAGAGATGCTCTTTATTTCAGGCGACGTTCAGGATAAAAATGCTGAATGACTGACTTACACTGTCTTTGTGTCTTTGTTTAGAAGCAGAGCGACACAGATGGATCCAGTTCTCAACCCTGTCATCACTGTGGTGGTGGGAAAGACTTTCGCTGTGACCTTTGTGGAAAAACTTTCAGTCAAAAAGACAGCCTAAAAAGACATCAACGTAAACACACTGGAGACAAACTGAAAAACTGCAAAGAATGTGGGAGAAGCTTCCCCACAATAACTGACTTAAAGCGACATGAACTCATTCACAGTGGGGTTAAAAAGTACGTCTGTGATCAGTGTGGGTCATCTTTCATTACTGCAAGTGGGCTTAAAAGACACAAACGAGTCCACACAGGAGAGAAACCATACAAGTGCAGACACTGTGACAAAAGCTTCTCACAATCACATGGTCGTAACCTTCATGAACGTGCACACATGGAAGGAAACTACAGCTGTGACCAGTGTGACAAGAGCTTCAGGAATCTCAGTTCATACTCCAAACACAAACGATCCCACGTTACTAATAAACTGTTTCACTGTTACCAATGTGCCAAAACATTCACTAAATTTTCTGCTCTGTGCAAACATCAGTGTGATCACTCAGGGCTGAAATCACTCCCATCACTGTGAATCTGAAGAGACAGAAAGATCCTCTTCTGGTTTCAGGGTCAGACTCAAAGCCCTTGAGATCAGGCTCCACAGAGTTCAGAGTGAATCTCCTGTAAAGATCTGGTGAAGCAGCTATGAATGAAAATGGTTCCCTAGTCTCATTTTAAGCTTTCTAAACTGTTCTGCTTCAGTGTTCGTGTCGAGTGGTTCGCTTTGTTCCAGCAGGTGGATGAAGACGTTTGAGCTGTGATTTCATTTCCTGTATTTCAGAGTAAAGACTGAAGTGACAAATGGAAACATGTTTACAGTCACAGTCGGATGAACTGTGTTCAGTGGCACAGATGGAGGTTTATCAGAGGAGGAGACTTGGCTGTTCTCCACTCACACTGAACAGGGTTCCTGCAGCTTATTAAAAATCTGACCTGAAAGTTATTAAAAATTTCCTTGTAACACTGAGTTACAGTAGGGGGGCTGCTCCGTAATCCAGTTCAATAACACATCTCCTGACATTAAACGTAAGCTTATTTAATAACGTGGATCTCTTTTTGTCCAGATTTTTATTCAGAGGCAGCAACCGTGGTAAGAATTGACCCGGATCTTTACAGATCTTACAGTTTAGTATCAAGTTCATTTTCTTGTTGATGCAGAGCCCAGAATTTAGACAATTTTTAGACAATCCCATAAAAGATGCATGTATGTCAAGAGATTTATTCTAAAAGACACTTCTTCAGCTGAGACTCAGAGGGTTGTAACACACACACACACGCTGCAGTTTTTGCTTGCAAGGGCGGTCACAGAGTGCTCACACGAGAGTGGGGGCCCTGTGCTGTGCGCTCTGTTCTTGCACCTGTCTGTATTTAAATACAAAAGTAATACAATAGTGAATACGTCTGTTCATAGACAGAGGAATGTGTGTGTGTGTGTGTGTGTGTGATTCTGAAGGACGCGACCCCTCTTCTTGTTAGGGAGCGCAGA
This sequence comes from Pelmatolapia mariae, assembly GCF_036321145.2. Taxonomy (NCBI): domain Eukaryota; kingdom Metazoa; phylum Chordata; class Actinopteri; order Cichliformes; family Cichlidae; genus Pelmatolapia; species Pelmatolapia mariae. The sequence continues at coordinate 6,721,779 of NC_086235.1, read as the reverse complement.
TAAGAGTGTCCAGCTCTCCTCTTCCTGGTAGGGAGTGAAGATATTGCTGTGGGAAGAAACTTGCAAAAGAGAACTGAGCAAGTCTTGTAGTGAACAACAGTCTAAGTCATCAAAAGGTCATCATGCAGTATTCTATCATATGCAAACTTATATCATTAAAAGCTTATACTGACTACTAAGTACAATTCTCCATTGACAATGTAAGTGCAGTCTGTTGTTTTATATTTGAGAAAAAATGTTGAAAGAGCTTTAAAATCCTTTATTTTTCCTTAAACTTGCTGTAGGTATTAAAACTTATGATTTTGTGTTTAAGATGTCAAAACAATTCATTTGGGGAATTCATCTTTTTAAAGTTGTGGTTTCATTTGCTCAGAGTTCATCAACGTTTTCCTCATATAAGGTGGGATGGATCCATGCTTTTATGCTGTTTAAGACAAATTCTGAAAGCTGAACGCTGCAGAGATTGAGACCAATTAGACCAGGCAGCATTTTTCAATCTTCTATTGTCCTGAGCTGTGGCCTCAGTTTCACTTGAAGTTGAACCCAAGTACGGTCTTCAGTTGTGGACTGGTCCATGGACCCGCCTGTCCTCTATGAACACAGGTACACATCCTGGACAGGGAGGAACGCCGGTTTGAGCACGGAGTCAAGGAGGCCATTTACGTGAAAAGGGAAAGACTCTGAATAAAGGAGGGTGCCTAAGGGTACATTTATTTGCTTTGCAACGTCCATTTAAATTTCCATTTAAACATAGACAACAAGTAAGTAGACTAAGTAGGAAATGGTTTGCCCCTTCTCATCAGCAACACCCGGACAGAATTACCCTTGACCTTAAATAACCCCGTACCTACCTCTGCCATAACCAGTACATAAAATGAAATACAACCCTAGTGGTGATAAAGACAGGGAAATAAGAAAAATGGCTCCTGAACACCAGCTCCTAATTATATGAGCAAAGGACATAGCAATTATCGAACTTAACTGGCAGCCAGTGTAAGTATGCCAGTATGGGAGATATGTAGTCTCGGTTGCATACTATAAGATAACCTTTATTAGTCTCAAGCGGGGGAAATTTGTTTTGTTACAGCAGTGGACAGTACAAAGTTGCATAGAAAAATTTGAGAAAAAACACTGGAATAATATATCCATAAGATACTGTACACCAGGGGTGGGCAAACCTAGGCACGCGAAGGGTTAACTGATGACACGACCATAGCTGGACTGGCCATTGTATCATCGGGCATACTGGGCATTTGCTCAGTGGCCCGATGATTTTTTATTTATTTATTTTTTTGTAACGGTATAAACCAGATCTTCCCAAAGTGTGGGGCCCGTCCCCTGGGGGGCGCAGAGCCATTGCAGGGGGGCGCGGCATGAAAAGGGAAAAAAAAAACAATGCTTGGACACTGCTAGCACGGGGCTCCCACACAAACGCAAAGCAGGAGGTGAAGCATAGCTGAATATGTTTCCAAACCAACTTCATTCTAAGCCAGAGACTAGAAAATATGGTGAAGCATATCTACCCTTTGGTTTCACCTGCACAAGTGCCAAGGTAGGTCTCCCCTGCAGAATTGGTTTTCCCTGCATCATGAGCAGCGCTGGGCTGTTCAAATCACGGACAAACAGTATCCCACATTTGGGATTTTTAGTTCACAAACACTTGTTGTAATGACTAACTACTCCTGACATTTTGGAGATGTTAGCTCTTTACACAGTAAAGTTACAGTGGGATAAAAATAATATCAGGCTGATCCTGCCAGGATTTGTTCCCCCTGTCTAAATCATGGACAAACAGTATCCCACAGCTGTTCATGTTTTTGCACAGAGAGGCATTTTTTGAAAAATGTATTGTTAGCAATGTTGAATATTATTACACAGGAAAAAAACAAGTACATGTAAAATAATTACACAGTGGGACAGTAACTGCATGTGTATATGTAAGCGTGTAAAACCTGAAGATGGAGACAAAATACTTAATTAATCTGACTATCTGCCATTCTGCAATTCATCTCATGTAAACAATAACGTGGCGCACAGTGTGACGTGGAAAAAGGCACATACCTTTAACATTGCGTGACTCCGTATTCCTCGTCCACACGTAAACCCAAAAAAGGAGCTTTAAAAAATCTCCGTTTTCGGTGATTCCAAACACCGTTTACGTGCGTACGAAACAGCTGCGTTTTCAAAATCACCCATGTAAGTGCGGACGCAGCATAAAAGAGTTAGTAGTTTATTTTCTTACTACCTGCAGATTACTTGTATTTGCTTAATTGTTTACTAAATTTTTGAGGTGTGAAATAAACTGCAATGGAGCAAAATATGGGTGTGTGTGGTTGGAGGATGTGTTTGTGAGTTTGTGAGTGTGTGCGTGCACACGCGCGGGGGGTGGCGGGGGGGGAATATTTTTCTTGTAAAACAAAGGGGGGCCCAGCAAAAAAAGTTTGGGAACCACTGGTATAAACAATGAAAGATGGTGGATTGGCCAGATGCTGGCCCGTGTGTAAAAATAACTCAGTTGTTTGATGGTGGCTATGGCGGAGCTTCCACAGATTCAATAAAATTAACAAGTGGTGGAGGCCAGCAGGTGGATGAGGGAGAGTGGAGGCAGGAGGAGAGACCCGAGGCGGCCACCGGTCCGAGTGTCAGGCGAACTGAACTTCAGGTAAGAAGTTATGTCCTCCAGTCTATCTGGGTCAGATATAAACCAAGTTTAGGTGTAGTTTATTTTCATTGTGCTGACTTTTTACAGTCAGTTACAATAACTCCTACTGCGTGCTAGCTAGCATGACGGAGTTTCTATACAGCTGGGTGGGTGCTATGATGTTACTGATGTTGAACTTAATTTTATTCACAAGGTTAGTTAGTAGAGTTGCCAACCGTCCCGTAAAAAGACGGAATCGTCTCGTATTCAGAGAAATTATTACTCGTGTTGAGCTGAGAAAAGATGCAGTTTGTCCCGGACTTCAGCTAGGATGGAAAAAGACACAAAGATGGATTTATTCTGTCTTTACGCTGCACAGCTGCCTCTTCTTCTCTCATTCTCTTCCCTCCCTCTCCTGTTGCTACTTTAATCATGAAACTGATCCATGATCAGCTGATCGTTTTTTCTCTCTTGTTTGTTTATCGCCCACTTTGCGCCAGAACAGGGAAACCGGCGGATGTCGCGCTAAACAACAGCAGCACGTTTAAGCTTGATCAGCTGTTGTTAGAATTTATTTAATATTAATTTCTAGTATCAGCTGATGTTTGCTGGAGCCACAGCTGTAAAAGCTGCTGGTCATGATATCGGTTTGGTTATCTGGTGAGAGGGAAACATGAAGATGAAACCAGGAGATGTCCTTACTGAATCATCAGAGCTGAACAATGATGGAGAAACAGGTTTACCTTTTAGGTGACATGAATGAGTTGAAGGGAAGTTATGAACTGTTTCTAAGAGACAAATAACACCAGGATCCTTTTCTATGTAGCTGACAGCTGGTAACTGTGCAGGGGCGGGTCAAGCAAAGTTTTGCCACGGGGGCCAGGTAGGGCATTAACAGGGAAAGGGGGGCACAAAGAAATACTTTCTTATTCTCATTTAAAATGTCTGGCTGTTATTAAATAATTATCTGAAGCTTACAACCAAAGTTTTTATCTGATGTAAAATGTATAGAAATCATACATATACCAACAAGACAGTGTACATCACTGTCACAACAACGTTTGTTTTCATTCAAAGGCTTTATGGCTTTAATACCTGGTGGGCCGGTCTCTAGTAAAAATGCCCGGGCTGATTTTTTGTCCCAGTCCAGCCCTGGGCACGACACGCAGTGAATTAATCTGAGAAGGTGCATCAAAAAATAAATGGCCACGCCAGCGGTGCACATCACAAATTAGCTCGCATAGACACATTAGTTGTGCCTCTTCTTAATAACGGTATCTTAGCTGACAACCCCAAACTAGGGCTGGGCGATATGGCCTAAAATTCATATCGCGATATCATTTGAAGCATGTGCGGTAACGATATATATCGCGATATATTCTTTTCTTCTGTATAACGTATTTTCCACACTATAAGGCACACTTAAAATATTTTATTTTTTTCAAAACTCGAGAGTGTGCCTTATGTATGAATTCTGGTTGTGCTTACTGACCTCGAACCGATTTGGGCGTGCAGAAATCTGTTAAAAAATGTTTTAGTACAACTTTGGTAAGCCGCACCGCCTGATGGATTGTCAGAGCATTACGGCTGCCATGGTGAGGAGCTTTGCGGAGTAATCTGGGTCCAAAACTCCGTCCCTTCAGGTCCCAAAGTCAAACGAACACTGAGAGTTAAAAACGGTCTAAATTCCTTAATCTTTAATAAAATCATCAGCGTTGCTGCTTTACCAGGTGTAACAATTAAGTTTAACATCCAAGCATCCATGAAAACAGAAGTTATTAAATTTAACGGAGTTAGAAGTTAACAGGAAGTTAGCTCGCTAGTTTACACCTAAACATGACATACCATGTTCTGACTGAGAGATTTTTGAAACTAATTAAAACGTACAGCTCTGCTACCACTTCAACCGAAATGAAGACACAAAACTAAACAGCAGTGGCGTTTGAGGGGTTACTGAAGTTGGACTACCTAGTATATAATGTTGTGCTACGTGATTGCTAGCGACACAGCTATGTTAGCATAACATTAGCACAGTGAAGCTGGAGGATGAACGCCAACTTTTTTTCCACTCGATAAAAGTTAACGTGAGGGATTCTAGTGGTTAGGGACAAATGCAATCGCATAGCAGGATGCTATACACGGGCCAAACTTCAGTCAGGAGAACAACTGAGATCATTCATCCACAATACGAGGTTAGTTATTAATATACTGCAACAACATGGGAATAGAGCAGCTGCGAGAGAATTCAACATTAATGAATCAATGTTACGGAAGTGGATGAAGCTCAGTTTTTGGCTTTCCCCATATTTCAAAAGTGCTTCATCTCTTTGCTATGACTGTCACCCGGCATAATTTGCAGATGATAATGGTTGTAGCTGTCGCTACCCGATCCGTACCGGAAACCCGATCCGTACCCCGCATGCGCAGATGTTACGTCACTTCCTCTCTTTGCCAACATTGCGACATTCAATATATTTGAATGATACGGTTAGCGCCCAGCTAGCTCCTAGCATTTCTCAACAGCTGTGCCTCCTTTTCGACTACCGGGACATTTAAACAATGGATAATCCGTATACAAACAAATTCATGCTTTTCTCCTCAACAGAGAGCGTCCCCCAATTGAACAACAGCGCCGTAAAATAAGAAGAATGGCGCCTAATACAGAGTTAATAATACAGACTTTGTAATGTGTCACGTGAAGATTCATCAGCCAGATGAAGTGTTTACTGACAATTGACAGTGATAGTGGACATCATCATCACTATTCCAATCAATCCTCTCCACACAGACAAGCATAAACACACGCGACTATCACTAAATCAAAATTAACACACGTTTGTAATGACGCTAATTCAGTTTACAATAGGGTTCATTCGCTCGGTCAGCAGGTGGCAGTATCTTCGAACACTGGGGAGTAAACTGCCATTAAAAGAACAGAAGAAGAAGAAAACCCCTGCACATGCGCGGTGCGGATCGGGTAGACCCGATTTGTACGGTCCGACTTTACACATGCACAGTAAGGATCGGGGAGTCCTGATTCGTAACTATCTTTTTATTTTTTTGTTTTTGTCTACATTATATTAAATGTTTCATTATCGGAAACATTTTAAGAGATACTTATTATTCTTAACATCTTAACAGATACTCTGACCGGTACCTATCGTAAAACGCTTCGACCGGAAAAGAACAAAATCTTCAGAGAAGGAAGACGATATCTCCAATAAAACTATTTTTGAAGCCATTCTGGGACTTGAGAAGAAATTTGAAGTACAACTGGAAGATGTCAAGGAACAAAACAGACAAAGTGCAGCTATGGTTGCCAGCTTGGCTAAGGCTGTGGAGTTTAATGCTGCAGAGATAGTTGATTGCAAACTGAAAGTTGTTAAACTGGCAAATGTGAATGAACAGCTGCTTAAAGAAAACGAAGACTTGAAAAGAAGAGTGAGAGAACAAGAGCGCTACCGAATGAGGTGGTGCTTAAAGCTGAAAGGGGTGAAGGAAGACAAAGACGAAAACATTAGAGTGAAGGTTTTGCAAACGCTTCAGAAGATTGCCCCTGACTTGAACTTAGAAGAGGCCATTGATATTGTTCATCGCTTAGGGAAACGAGTTGATGGCAGAAACAGAAACATCATTATTTTATTCACACAAAGGCGAATCAAAGAAGAATTGTGGAGGCGCACTAAAGATTCTTCAACCTGCAAACAAGAAGGCATCAGCTTTGCAGAGATGTTGCCGCAGGAGGACATACAAGATCGACAGCGCCTATGGCCTCTGGTGGAGGAGGCAAGACGTGCGGGTAAACGAGCCTACTTTCGTGGTCCACATGCCTTCATTGATGGACGCAAAGTTGAGGAAACACAGGAGAACAAAAAATTACAAAAACTGAAATAGTGGAAACTCAGCATTTAGTACTTTTTTTCTTTTTCGTTTTTTTCACGTGGTGAGTGATATTCTGTCTATAGTTCATGTTGAATGTTAACATTTGTTTTGGTTCATTAAATGTTAGGGGTTTAAGAGAATCTGTTAAAAGAAAAGCCTTATTTTTGTACTGCAAAGGTAAAAAAAATCAAACTGTATTTTTCTACAAGAGACTCATTCATCTGATAGTGATGTATCTTTTTGGTCAAACCAATGGGGTAGCAAAATCCTGTTTAGCCATGGCTCAACGAGGTCAGGGGGTGTAGCAATTTTATTCAATAACTTTCCTGGGGATCTTGTAATACAATGGACTGACTTGAATGGTCATTGGTTGATTGCTGTAATGAGAGTTGAAAGTTTGTTTTTCATTTTAGTCAACGTTTATGGATATAATAATGAGAGTCAGAATAAAATTATGTTAGAAGATATAACTTTAAATATTTTTGAACTTAAAGGTCAATACCCTACCGCAGGGGTGTCCAAACTTTTTGCAAAGAGGGCCAAATTTTATAAAGTGAAGATGCCTGGGGGCCAATGGTTCCTTTTGACTTTTTTTTTCCATAACAAAGTTACATGAAAATATAATGAAGAACAATTTTAATAGTCACAATTACCTTTATTTTTAAAATAGAAATGTACCTAAATAAAAGACACTCAGGCAAGCATTTAGAACTCTAAAGACACAATTCTGCCTTTCATTTATATCTGGAGAGTCAGACAACATTGAACAAACTGTATAGAATACCCTAAATTTCCATGAGTTTGCAATATCTTTGCCTAATGAACATTTAAACAGGAGTTATAAGTAATGAAAAGTGTTCTGTTATCAGTAAAGTTTTTTTTTTAAATGAATTTTGCCCTTGACTTTTACAAGACCTTTCAGGAAGCCAAAGTTTTTCACATCTACTGAAAGATTGCATAACTGGAAGTTCACTTGCCGCAAGAAATAAACACATTTGTAAATTTACACAATATGTACACAACACACTCAACTATGAATTAAGAGCATAACATCAACAGTTAAAACCAAATCTTAAGAGTTTAACAAAATACGTTTCCTTTTGTGGATTGCATTAGCGTGCTTTATGCTTTTTACTGTTCAGGAACACATGAGTAATGCAGGGATGTCACTCCTGGAGGGCTGCTCTTCATTTGATTCAACTGTGCTAAACCAGAAAGAACTAAAACATGCATAGCAGCTCTCCAGTACAGAATTTGGACATCCCTGGACTAATGAGAGGGGTGATACTGAGATCTAGATTTTAGTAAAGCAATCAGGTCTGGTTTGAAGGCAGTGGTTGAGATGCGTAAAATATCACGCAAGTGGGAGTCTCTCATCCTTGATCTCAATCGGTTCTTGTTTAAGTTCATGACAGAGAATGTTTGCTCACACAAACATGTGGAACCAAATAAGCTCAGCATTTTCTTAGCAAGAGATCGCACTTCAGGAAACCTGTCTTTGTCTAGCTGCCGATAAAAGTCAACAAGAGAACACTGCCGGTGTTTTCCGCGGCACTCATCGTCACACTGCAGCTCAATGAGCTCCAGCTGAAGCTGCGGAGGAGCATCATCAGGGTCCACGAGAAGGGAGATGAGAAAAGCAGCATGTCTTTTTCAATAGCTGCAAAGTCCTGAAAGCGTTTGTTAAATTCTCCAGAAAGAGACGCGATAGCTGTTGCGTAACTCTTCATTTGGACATTAATGCCCACTGGGAAACTGTCAATAACCTCTTTCAAAGCTGGGAAGTGTGCAGTACATTGCTCTGTTAGGGACAAGTGTCTTTGGAAAAGTTGCAGTTTGGTTCCAAAGGCCTTGATGTGAGTGTATAGTTGGCTCACCACTGCGTCTTTTCCTTGAAGATTAACATTCAGCGCATTCAGATGCTTCGTAATGTCAACCAAAAAAGCCAGATTTGCCAGCCATACAGGATCAGACAGTTCTTCCATTGGTTGTCCCTTCTCATCTAAAAACTGTCTGATTTCCTCTCTGAGAGAGAAAAATCGCTGTAGTGCAGACCCCCGACTTAGCCACCTCACATCATTGTAATAAATTACGTCACCATATTCAGCCTGGATGTCATGCAGAAACTGCTGAAACTGTCAGTGGTACAGAGCTTTAGAGCGAATACAGTTGATTGTCTTTGCTACTGGTTTCATAACATCATCAAATTTGAGATGTTTGGCACAGAGAGCCTGCTGATGAATGATACAGTGAAGTTTAACAGCGTTACCTGCTTCTTCGCTGACTTTATTGCAGATCAGTGTGGACAGTCCGCTTCACTCACCAGCTATGGCAGGTGCACCATCAGTAATGATCCCAGAAACTTTACTCCATGGTAGCTTCATATCATCAACAGCTTCACAAACAGAAATGAATAAATCCACTCCTCTGGTTTGACCCTTAAGGCTTTCGAGATCCAGCAGCTCCTCTGTCACGTTCATCTTGTCGTCGACTCCTCGTAAAAAAATCAGCAGTTGCGCGGAGTCAGATGCATCGGTGCTTTCATCGCAGGCTAATGAGAAATAATCAAAATCCACTCCTCTGTCCCGCAGCTGTCTGTGAATGTCTGACGATATATCCTCAACTCTTCGTGCCACAGTGTTGCGTGCCAAGCAAACATTCAGAAATTCTTGCTTCTTCTCGGGGCAAATGTTCTCCACCATTTTCATGACACAGTCTTTGACAAACGTACCTTCAGTGAAAGGTTTGCCATGTTTAGCTATTAACATAGCCACTTCGTAGCTGGCTTTTGTGATATTTTCGTGTGTCTCACAGGCCCGCATGAAAAATCGCTGTTGCGAAGCCAGAGCAGCTTGGAGTTGCTTCACTTTTTCAGCGCGCTCACTCCCTGTTAGCTTGTTATATGTTGCAGCATGTTTAGTCTCGTAGTGTCTCCTAATGTTAAAATCCTTAAACAAGGCAACAGTCTCTTTACAAATCAGGCAAACACAATTGCCTCGAATTTCAGTAAAAAAATACTGCAATTCCCACCGCTACTGAAAGCGGCGGCCCTCACCATCAACCTTTCTCTTTTTTTGTACCGTCGCCATGGCAGAAATGACCAGAGAAGTGCGGGCTCGCAGCACAGGTGCAAGTAGCAGGAAAAAGATGTGCTGCCACCATGTGGTGAAAAAAGGAATTACACCTTTAAAGTCATGATTTATTTATTCGGACTTAGAAAGTGAGCCATAAATTATACATAATTAGACTGAAGCTGTGGGCCACTTGAAATCTGACCGGCCGGACTTTGGACATGCCTGTGTTAAACTCTCTGAATTCCATAAACAGGTCCTTCTTTATTGGAAAATGTTATTTAAACATAATTTCACTCCACATAATAGCCCAATTTGGAACAATAGATATATACTGATGAATAGAAAATCTATTTTTATTCAAGATTGGTTATCAAAAGGTGTTTGGGCAATTACCCATTTTGTAGATGAGGAAGGACATGTTCTAGGACATCAAGATTTTTGACAAAAATTTAATATCCAATGTTCTAAAAGTAAATTTAATCGGGTTATAAAATCCATTCCATTGTCACTTAAAAACATAGTTGTAAATGATATAATATATTCTGACATCTCCCCCAAGTTAAGGCAATTATATATAGATGGTATTCAGTTTTGTGATGTCAAATGCAATAATAAGTTTCTAAGATCTTCATTAAGGAGTCTTTATTCTCCAAATTTACTTAGACGTAATTACATATTAAAAGATTTCCAAAGGGAAGAATTTGAAAAAATAAGAACTGATTATATCACCTTCCCTATCCCTCCTAAAGGGAAAGAAGTCCAATTTAAAATTTTGAATAAAATTTACCTGACAAATAGACTCCTTGGTGATAGATTCAAAATAGAAACTGGCAAATGTGTATTTTGTGAAACAGAAGAGGAGGATCTGGACCATCTATTCTTTTTGTGCAATTTTATACAAATATTTTGGTTGGATTTTCATACCTAGCTTTATTCCAGTGGGATTCAAATTACCCCACTTACCTTAAATATGATAATGTTTGGAGTGTTTTTGAAAGAAAAGAAAGCTAATTATGGTGTTAATGTGTTATTAATCTTGTGCAAGCAATTTATACATAAATGTCGTTTGTTTAAGACCAAACCAACACTAGCTTACTGGAAAAACGAGTTAAACCTGTTGGTTAAATCTTTGACTTTAGTTAAAAAGAAAAAGGCTGCTTTTTTTGTTTCCTTTTTGGAAGATTTTGATTTAGTGAGTTAATAATCTGTTAAATTATGTGACCCCATCTTTATATTTTATTTTTCCTATATATGAAAGTTGCTAATATGTAAGGAATATCTATTCTCTGAATGTGTAATATATGGTGCATTTTGTTTGTATGTTAATTTTACTAATAAAGATTCTCTTAAAAAAAAAAAAAAAGCTTTCGACCAAAACAGGCGCAGCTTGATGACATCATCAACATGCGCTATCGCGTTAGAGCGGTATAGTCAAAATCTGTATCGTTGGCCAAATTTATATCGTTTCTATCGTATATCGTTTCTATCGCCCCCCCCCCCCCCCCCCCCCCCCCCCCCCACAATAAACTATTATGTAATTATCCACACCTAACAACTCCTGCACTTAATCTATAATAAAATGATGACAGAAAAATGTCAAGGAAGCAAAACATTCCAGTTGTGCTCATTATTATTTTTATACTGGAATACCTCTCCAACAACTGGTACATGTGTTAATGTTACCTGTGCTCTTTGTAATCCAGCTGCTGAGGGATCCACTGCCTTTTTTAGCCTCACACAGCTCCTACTGTTTCCTCCTCATGTCCTTACCAGCCATGTCTGGACAATGTTATATCATGAATAATAATTTAAAAAATCCATATACATAAAACACACACAGTGACATTTTAGACCTTCTTCAGAACACTGTATATACTATGGGCGTCATGGTCCTGATCCAGAATCCTTCCCTTATTATGTATTACTAGAGCTACAATAATAAGGCAATGAGGGGGAAAAAAGTAATAGATATGAAATAATGTATTTATGATGATTCCATTTGTTTGAATATCCACTCTGTGCAGACAGAAAGCTTATTACATTTTTAAACTGTAGAGATACAATAATTTTACTGCTGTAAAATCAGCATTTTGTCTTATTTAAAATATAAATCTAATATATCTGTTTCTTAATGTATATTCTTTAAAATACAGTGTGTGTTTTTCAAATATTAATTATAAATAATATTAATTATAATCATCCATAATTATGTGGACATGAATATTAGATCGTTTTTAGTGAAATACAAGCCCTCGCGGAAAGGCAGGAAAAGCCCAGTAACTTTAAAACTAAATATGTTCCCTAAAACGGTGACAGAGCTACAGACCCATGACAGCCTTACCCAGTTAGCCAGCAGCTACGACCAGCACTACTTGTGCAGTTAATAAAAGGACAGGTAATGTTTGTCACACTGTTACACACATTTGTTTCAATTCATCAGTTGCCACAAGACAACTTACCAACGTGTACGTAATAAGCTAACACTCCTGTGTGCTATAGACTACAGTGTACGCTGTACACCTACTTACTGGTTTTGTCACATCAGTCTGTGTCTCTGAGTTAATTTGTGTTTTTACTACAGCTCCGGACCGCAACACATGTGCGTGCTCTTTGTGAGCATTCTGCCGTCAAGGGCAATCATTGGTTAATGGCGATCATGTGACTGATGCAAGTCAGATCCTTTTATTTAGCAAAACTGTGATTGGTAGTTAAATATTATTTTTGAGGGGCACAGACAGGACTCCACAACTACACACACATAAAAAAAAACAGTTGCCTCAACAAAAGGGCACTTTGGGCTCCCATCAGGAAAGGGACGGGTGCTCAAGCCCCAGCAGTACTGCCGGTAACAGCTGATCCCTACACTAAACAAAGGATCCATGTGCCGGGTTCCCAAACACGGCCGAAAAAAGGTGAAAAAAAAAACAGAGAAAGACAACCAAGACTAGCACAAAGCTGAAACTTTAGTTACATGCTCAGAATAACCGGAGCTGCTGTAACAGGCTGCCACGCACAGGGGCGCCGGTGTTCGAAGTAGTTCCATGTGCCAGTTAGTAACTGCTGCAGTGACTAGCTGCAGTCGGCTAACTGATGACAGACTAACACCAGAGTAAAGGCTATTACAAAAGTCGAGGTGAGATGAAATGAAGGCATGGATAGCTATCTCAAAGTCTGTAAAACAAAGAAATGGCTTCACTTTTGCAAGTAGCTGAAGATGAAAGAAACTGGTCTTGATGACAGCATTAATATGTTTATCAAATGTTAGATTACTATCAAAAATCACTCCTAGGTTCCTCGCAAGGGCTTTTTTAAAATAAATTCCTAAGGGGCCAAAGTCGTAGTGGTCAAAGGGACCAAACACAATGACCTCTGTTTTCTGTTCATTTAAGCTGAGAACATTTAAAGACATCCATGCCTTAACATCCTCCAAACAATCCAGCAATCCCTTCAAAGGACTCACAGATTTATGTTTCAGTGGCAGGTAAATCTGTGAGTTGTCTGCATAACAATGGTGTGAGATGCCATGTTTTTTTGTTTTTTTTTTAAATTGAGCGCATAGAGAGGATATAAATTGAAAGGAAAACTGTGCCAAGAATGCACCCCTGGGGGACCCCACAAAAAATTGAGGATTTTGAGGAACATCCCCTAATCTAGCAGAAGAACTTTGGTTAGACAGGTAAGATTGAAACTTTTCCAATGCTGACAGTTGAAATAGTTTTTATAAACAATGGCGAGCCCTCCACCCTGGCCAGTAGTCCATGGCAACTTGAGATAGTCACAGCCTGGAGGAACAACTTCCGAAAGCGAACTTAACTCACCCAAGTTTAGCCAAGTTTCCATCACCAGAAGAAAATTAAAGCGATGAGTGGTGAAGAAGTCATTCAAAATAAAGGTTTTATTTGTTAGCGACCTCGCATTAACCAGAGCCAATCTAGCTAACACAACCCTGTGTTAGCTAGATTGGCTATGGTTAATGCTAGATGATCAACCCAGAGAACCAAGATTCTTGTGATCCAGCCCACCTCTGCGAAGACGAGGGACGGATGCCATGAAAGTTGGTAACTGAGATACGGAGCCACAGGTACAATCCATCGGTGAACCAATTCCAGGGATCGCATTAACTCCTACTTCGTCTGCTATTCTTATGAGAAAAATTCTCCTGTATGACTCACAGTGAATCCTGGGATATGGTGGGCCACATAGGATACACCCGACCCATCCTTGAAATCTGTGGAAAAGTAGGACACGTTCGTCACCACATTCGGAGGACTCTTCGACTTTGGAAAGCCTTCATCGCATCGCTGTGACATAATTGCCTACAAATATGGCATTTGAAGTATCAATCCCCTGAATTTGAACACAGTCTTCCTCTCCTGGTGCATGCTCACTTTTTTGGTGGTTTGCAAATAAGGAGGTAGGGCATTGCCGCCACTAACTGGTGTGGACCAGAATTTACTCTTACCAAATAATAATGAGTCATAGAAGGTCTTCAGGTCTTCAATAATAATGAGTTGTGAAGAAAGCCACAAAACATGGGTTAACTGACCTGGCTATTAACTTCTGTCAGACAGAGATAACGAGTATAATAAGGCAAGAAATAAAGGAAACATGACAAAAACAGTGGGAGGGAGAAAGGAGGGGACGATGGTTGTATCAAAATTTAAGGAGGGTAGGAGAAATGAGAAGCACAGAAGGGAGTAGGAGAGAGGAGGTGGTCATATCTGGAATAAGATTTGGACATACTGGTTTGAACAGTACTATTGGTGACTGTTAAACCTTTGAGTCGCCGAGAAGATATAGGGGGATAATGTTGATGCGCCCGCTGTTCAAAACATAAGTTTACTGCAAAAGGGTTCAAGAAGTGAACGTTATAAGGCATATCCCAGTTTTTAAAACAGAGTACACATTTGGGGAGGATTTGGGTGTCGACGTTCCACTCCACACCAGTTGGTGGCGGTAATGCACCATTTTGTTGTTTGACAACCGCCAATAAACAATACAAAGAAGAAGAAGTCTGTTCCGGGATCATATGCTGGACACAGTTTGCAGACGGAGCTACCGTTTCATCTTAAGCGAGTAAAATAATGAATTTGGATAATAAAACAAACTAAACCAACGTTTGGATCGATATCTGCCTCGATCTGTCCACCCTTGTCTCCTGGATCGTAGCTGAGATCAGCGTGAACCACGTGGGTCTCTGCTCCCTGATCTGTTTCCTGTGTTTGGAAAGAGTTCCAGCTTCATCACGGAGTTTCTCTCGGTTTGTGGGCTCATCTAAAGGTAAGCACCGAGCTAACTTTACTGTGAGTTCAGTTCATGTTGAGTTTAGGTCCTGAATGAGGTCTTCTGCTGCTCTCCTCGGTGTCTGTTCACAGTTTATTGTGAACACGTTGAGAGAAGAGTGAGAGAGTGTTTGGAGAAAAACATCAACTAATCATTAGCTCAACGTGCTACTGGTGTCAACCCAGCCTCCAGTTTGAGAATTAAAATCAAGTCAGCCTCCACCATGTTTTGTGTTTCCTTTGTATTCTAAGTATTACGGCAGGATACGCGGACACCCGATTTCAAACTAAAGACCAGCTTCGACTGAATTAACAGATATGTTAAGAACATAAAAAATATAATTTAGTCTTTAGTCAGCTGCTGTGGATGAACACATGAGAGGAAGTGGACTCCTACAAAGTCTCATTTTAATGAGTCTGGCTGCTGTAAAGTGATGCACAGGAAGATGTTAACAAAAACTAATGAAACAGAGATGAAAGTAAACAGTGTTCATATTTGAAAGCACAGAGAATAAAAATATATTGTGCTGGTTAATGTGCAGGAGAGTGTTGAATGTAATAATGTCTTCCTGTGTCAAACACAGCTGCAGACAAAGCCAGGAAGGAAAGCTGGTTAAAAGTGTTGAGTTTAAAGGCCCCATCATTAATGCGCAGGTAGAGCTGACTAAGGCGGAGCACTTTGGCCAAAAATATTTATCACGATATATATTTGAAAATTTGCGATAACGATATAATTGAGGTGAGACAAAAGACTTTACAACTCCACAACTTTATTAGTGCAAGAAAACGCCCCATCAATGTATTTTCACTTAATAGGAAGCCCGATTATTAAGACAGGGCTCGCAAAATTTCAAAATCCCTGGTAGCCCTTCGGGCAGGGACTCTTCAGTTTTTGGTAGCCCAAAATAAATTTAAGTAGCCCGAATAAAAAAGGGAGCAATTTTTTTTATGTTTTGTTTCCTATTTTGTTTCCGTTACAATATTATACTTTAATGTATAATATTGTAACGGAAACAAAACATTAATCAAAAAATTGTTGAAACACAAATTACAATATTGTATAAAAATTACAATCATCAACTCAAATACTTGGTTGTAATTGAACAGAAATTTCTATGAACTTGTAAGAACTGTACAACAGGAATCAGTCTGTGTCAGATCCTGAATTTGAAATTTCCACTGAAGTCACGGGTAAGAGGCAAGTGGAACCAAGATCTAGGCCATTTGCTTTTTGAAGTTTGCAAAGACTGCTAAATTTTGCCAGTGGTAGTTCACTCTTTGCAACATAGTACGCTGTCCTTAACAGATTTTTCAGGATTGATTTTTAGTATGTTATTTGCAGACTGAGCAATAATCCATTTCTTGCATTTGTCATGGGTTCTAATGGGGTCCTTTCTTAAAATTACTGGTCCCAGTAACAAAGGCACTTGTCGACTCAGAAATCGAGGGAAACCAACAACACACCGGGCAGAACATTATGTTATTTACACGGGTGCACATAAGTGGTCCGCATGTGCGCATTCGCTGTCAAAATAAAAGACCCGCACCAGATAAGAAGTTGCAACGCGCGTTTGCGTCCATATAAAAGGCACTGTTTTTGTCTGCTAGAGCGGGATTTTCATGGCACATTCTGCACCAAATCTCTGTGCGTTCATCATTTGTTTAAAGCCAGCTCACCTCCTGCAACCACTTTTCCTAGAATACGCGCTTCTTTTGTGGTTCGGACTCCATCTGACATTTCTTTGGAGGTGGAGGAACACCAAAGTAATTGCTTAAAGGAGCTTCTTCGACATCTTTAAGAGTTCTAAACAAATGTCTGTCCTCCTCCAGAAAATCTTATGGACGCAAACACGCGTTGCAACTTCTTATCTTGTGCGCAATATAAAAAATAAAATGTAAATGTGTTAAAAAATGTAAACATCTATGTTTAGTGAACTTTGCCATGTCGCTCTGTGGTGCAGCTAAGACGCCAAAGTTTACACACTATGTCTACTTGATCCACGTCTGACTCTGCGAACTCATAATGTTTCCACACCACTGAAGGGTTTTTTACCTCTCTTTTCAACCAACGGCAGTCACTCTCCTCTCCAAATAACTTCTGCTTAGCTTTCCGAGCTTCCCTCTGTTAGCTCCTCTTAATTGTTGTGACGCGTGTTTGAAACGCAGAGAGGTGCGCTCGATTTGCCACACGGAGCAGCGCGAGAGTAAAGCACGAGGGAGGTGCTAATAATCGGCTCAGTCATTTTTAATGATCGTTGAAAGCCCAGATCGTAATTTAGATTAAAATTCGATTAATTGAGCAGCCCATGTCACATATTGACAGTGGCTCACCGATGCCAATGACATATTTACCCAGCTACATTTCCGAAAGAATGCAAAAGCATTGACATATATTTTTCCTTTCTATGATAGCCCGACTGGCAGGGATAGATTCTGGTAGCCCGACTGGAAAACTCGCTAGCCCCGGGACGTCGGGCTAGCGATTTTGCGAGCCCTGTAAGACATGTTTGTGCTAAAGTATGTACTGTGCTTTCAATAATGTTGTATTAAAATACGCCAAATGTTTTTCTTTTAAGCACATTTTATATAAAACCTACTTACTAGTAGGCCGCCATTGTTATTTACTTCTCAACGCACTCTGTAATGACATCATACAGTTGCACCGCATCGAGTTTACAGTTAGCAGCGCACTGAAATGTCTTCTGTTCAACCTTTCCAGTTTGAACCAGAGCAAACCGAGAGAGAGAATGAAAATAGTCAACAAGTACTTAGTTTAGATGAAGATGAAAACAATCCATGAAACGTGGACGCGAGACTGAGGGAAACCTACTGGTGTCTATGCGGCTACTGCTTGCCAATGGCAACAGCGACTGAGAGCGTTTGTTGTAAAGAGCTCAATTTTATGGCAGCGGCTATTAGAGCAGGGCGATATGACCAAAAATATTTAGCACGATATACATTTGAAAATTTGCGATAACGATATAACTTGACGATATAATTGACACTATACAAAATACTTTACAACTCCTCAACTTTATTAGTGCATAAAAAACATCAATGTATTTTAACTTAAACAAGCAGCTGTTTTTTATGTGCATTAAAGTTATATAAAAATGTAACAGTGCAAATTCCTTGCTGACAGTTTAACCAAAAGGCATTTCCAGTGGAAATTGGCCGACATATCCTCAGCATAACCATGTATAATATCCACAAAACTTAAAAAGAGGTTATACACACACAATAGGGTAATATTATGTTGAAGCACAGCACGTATCACTCCGCGAGGCTCCTGCATATTATAGCCTTAATGCTCCGACAATCCATCAAGCGGTGCAGGTTCGTAGCTTAGCAAAGTCGTACTAAAACATTTCACAGATTTCACAGAGAGTGCCGTGTACCACATAAAATCGTTTCGAGGTCAGTAAACACAACCAGAATCAGTGATGGGAATAACGGCGTTACAAGTAACGGCGTTACTTTTTTCAGTAACGAGTAATCTAACTAATTACTATTCCTATCGTTACAACCCCGTTACAGTTACTAACAAGAAAACGTGGTCCGTTAATATTTTTCAACAAACAGACGGTTGAAGCTGTGTTCAGCTTACCGCATCTTATATCAGTCACACAGAAGTACCTGTCTACCTAGGTAATCTGGATGCTACAGCTTTAAGCAGCTGCACGCTCCCGTGGACGTTAATCACGATCACTGTCTAGCACAACACCTGGAGCTCAGGGGGCAAAATAATCGCATGAGTGCTGCTGTTTGACTGAGGAAGAATAAAGGAGTTGTGGTAAGCCAATCACATGACCACTTAAAGACAAAGCAACAAGGTGATATATACCAGTTTATAAATTGTGTTGATAGGCCACGTAAAACCAGAGTCATGATAAACAATATATACGCGGCGTTTTTTCCTCAATAGTTTCGCCACGTTAGCGCTAGCAAGCACTCTCTGCTTATGAGCAACAAAACAAAACAGGGGAAGTTTTAGGAGTGACGGCGAGAGAGAGAGAGAGAGAGCAGAAAAAGAGAGAGAGCGAGTTTTGATATGTGAGAGATTTGTGACGTTTAGCGTGTTTGGAGTGTGTAGTTAATGTGTTGTCTTGAGTAGTTAGTGTGTAGTGTTGTGGATAGTTTTGTGTTGTGTGTCAGAACAATGAGGCAACTGCTGTCTCCAGGTAGAAACAGGAGTGATACACCTGCTGCTGTCAGACCTGCAGGTATCAGGCTGTGATGTTCTCCTTTATAGTGGACACAAATTATTTTTTTGGAGTGGCACAAATAATTTGTGTGGCATCTTAACAGCTGATTGTTCTGTAAATAGTTTGAAATGGTTATTTTACAAAAGGGTAAAAGGCAAATGGATGCAAATAACTTTGTTGTTTGCAAAACCTGTGCATAGGATTTTAAAATTTACAATTTATATTTGTATTTAAAGTTATGAAATATGATTCATTAAACATGTTTGTGGTTGTTACAGTAAAAATATAACTTTTTCTACTCTGATTTTATGTTTTTTGTTTGATTTTAGATCAATTGTGTTAATACAGTATGTCAAAATGAAAACAGAACTGTAAATTCAGACACGTGAGGTTGTGCTGAAAAGAATGATACCAAACAAGACAAATAAATAGTTTTTAAAGGTAAAATGTGGAGGGAAAATCAAAAGTAGTAAAAAATGGCCAATTATACCCTGGACCCCAGAGGGTTAAACGTTTTTTGTTTTTTTTAAAGTAACGCAATAGTTACTTTTCAAGTAATTAATTACTTTTAGAATATTGTAACTCAGTTACTAACTCAGTTACTTTTTTGAAGAAGTAACTAGTAACTATAATTGAATTACTTTTTCAAAGTAACTTGCCCAACACTGACCAGAATTCATACATAAGGCTCACGGGATATTAAGGGGAACTGTCGAGTTTCAGAAAAATCAATGGATTGATTTTAAGTGTGCCGTATTTTCCAAAAAACACGATAATGACGACGGCCCGCTAGCATGCTCTACCAAAAATAGTGCTTTGTTGTGTATCTGACGGACGAAAGCTAAACCAGTTCCACACCACTGAAGTTGCAGCATTTTTACAACCCAATTCTGGTTCATCCGTTTCATTTAACGATCCACTTTCGCCCTTCTCATTCTGTGTCGCTGCCATGTGCGTATGTAAACAAAGGCACTGCGCATGCGCGTTTTACCCAGATTCTATTGCGATATTTCATTTTCCTATCGTTGCACGACATTACACCGGTATTACCGTGAACGGTATGATATGGCCCAGCCCTAGCGGCTATCCATGGTATCGCATAACCCCATGATAAAATAAATCACGCAATATGGTTACAAAAACAAACAAGCAACATATTGTACTGTTTGATTTAAGAGTAATACTGTGTTGGTCTTCCTTGGTCTCTTGTGTTCTGGGGGCCTCTGGATGTCTGGAGTTTTGATCTCCTCCATACCTGCTTCATGCCCTGGTGGACGGGGCAGTGGCCCCCCACACCCTCTAGCAGATCATTACATGAAGGAACCTTTTAAAAAGAAGCGTGTTCATGCTCACAGGTGTACACACGAGTAAGCGCACACACAAACTACACCCTTTTTGGCTCCTACCTTAAAGCACACTGTGCGCTGTCCATCTTATGTGCTGCACAATAATGTTTAACATTTAGTATTCACTGTTATATTCCCATAGATCATCATGATGTTGTTTATTCTATTGCTCTCGTTTTCTTCTGCTTGTTTTCTTTTTTCTTTTTCAACAGGTGATCCAGGTGATTGACATATGTATTTTTTGTCTGCTTATTTTGTTGGTTTTTGTTTTTTGCCCTTTATCCCCGTCCCTCTTCTCCGCTGTTCTTTCCCCCCCTCTTTCTTTCTCCCTTTTCTTTTCCTCATTCAGTTCTGTCCCATATTCAACAAGTGAAAATAAAAAATAAAATAAAAGATGAATCAAATAGCCAATACGGCAAGGCTGGGATGGTCCATTTGGTAAAGTAAATCCGTTGGGCATCTTTCTTCGCCTTTAGACAATAATTCTGATGGCAAAAGAACCAAACGGGACAGGCGAAAAAAAAAAAATAAGAGTAATACTGTGTTTCTGGTGTGATAATCACTTATCTTCCCTTCCCCCCAGCTGAGTCTGTAGGCTGGATAGCTTGTTAGGTATCTGCTAAACTATGTTTAAGCTGTTTGCGCCACCAGTGTCCACCAGCCTCGCCTCTGTCAGTGCTCCCAGGGCAGCTGTGGCTACAATGTAGCTTACCATCACCAGTGTGTAAATGGTGAATGACTGAATGTAGTGTAAAGTACTTAGAGACTAAGTAAAGCACTATACAAATACAGGCCATTTACCATTTAAAAAAAATTATATAATTCTAATTTTTATTATACAGTGAAATTACGATATCATTATTTTTACAGATTCTCCATGCAACACAGTGCACCAAATCTCAAGTATGATTTGTACAATTGGAACAGCAGCATACTTGATGAGTTTTTGCTGCCATCCCCTATTATTCAACTGTGCTATAATATGTTATGAGGCTTAACTTTAATCTCAGCTAAACCAATTTACTCAGGAACAATAAAACAATTAAATCAATCTAAGACACTTATATATTATGTTTAACCTGTGGGGGGGGTTGAAAATGGTTTATGGGAGTCCGCTGTTCTCGCCAGTTGTGTTTGTCTCCACTTTGAGCAAGTGCTGTGTATTTTTATGGGTGTGCATGAAGGTGGGGATGCATGATTGTGCCTGTTTGTCTATGCTTATATGTCAAGTCGGGTCTTAACTCCACCTCTCTGGGAACATCTCAGGCCCCCCAGGTGTGGTGGTCTAGGCGCTCAGCTGTGTACTGGCTCACTCCTGGTGGCTGCTTGGTGGTGCCTGGCACCCGCGGCTCGGTCGGGCCCCTTCCGAAAATTTTCTTTGGCCTTCAGACAATAATTCTGATTGTTACGGTGCCAAACTGGACAGGCAAGAAAAATTACTAGGACTCAGAGACGGTGGGTTACGACACCAACTGTCTGCCATCTGTAATCCAGTTTTGAGATGCCTTCACATACGCTTTAACACCCACTCACATCCTGGGCATTTTGACCTCAGGAAATCACATGATAGGGTGGAGTTAAGTTTCATAATGGGTTCACTTGAAACCTTGGCTGACTGTGACCCACACCTGTTTTTACACCATGGCTGGTGTGATTAGGTAGAGGATCAATAGGGGGTCCATGACCCTTTTGGGGGACACTCCCATTAAGTTTAAAATCTGGGACTCTCCACCATTTGACCCTAGAACTGAATAAGATTCTCGGATGAGAGGTGAAACATCTTCAAGCAAGCTTGAACATGTTTGCCTTCCAAGCTCCTTAGAGTACGATGACCTAATAACTAAGAACCTGTTAACTATTACAATGGATCTGTTATCATTGAACAAACTAATATCAGGAACGGGAAATATAAAAAAGCATAGACCTGTAAACATTTTTTGCTATTATGAGTGTGTTAGCATGTTAGTATTAATATTTGTGTACAAGCAGGCAGGTGGGGCATGATTTTAGTGTTTGAACAGTCATTAACTATTTTTAACACCAAGTTGGATGTAATGTGTTACTACTACCAGCAGGTGAGGATAAGAGACCTTTAAGGTGTTTGGTGCCACGTAGGGGTGGGTATCGTTTAGGTTTTATCTGATAACGGTGCCAAACCGGTACTTTTGAAAAGGTGCTGGTGCGTAAACGGTGCTCGAACCGGTGCTTGAAGAATAGAGAACACAAACTTTGTCCAAAAACTTCTCATGTTCAGCTGTGTTCCACTTTTTCTTTGGTCATTTTAGCCTTTTTGGCCAGGGTGAAGGGAGTATCTGCCATCAAACAAGAAGACAGCCGCATGTAACTACGACGGTGTTTGCTAGTTCACCTTGCATGCAATAATTTAATAACGTGGTTAGCGTACTCAAGGCAAATTACACATGAACAACATTAAGCTACTCGCCCAGAGAAGAACGGCTGCTGCATCCGTCATCATTTCTGCTACACTGGCAGGGCTAGGGGCCAGGACTCTCCTCTTCAGGTTCTTGGGGGATGTTGCTAACTCCGGGTCCGATAACAGGCACCACACCCGTAGTACGTAAGGTGAATTTCTTGGCTTTAAAAGAAAAAACGCTATGCGTTGCCAGGTGTTTCATCAGATTTGAGGTGTTACCTCCTTTGACAGTATCACAGTATCAGCTTAAAGCACTTGTTGCAGGCTGCTGAGTTTGCATCTTTTGCTGTGAAGTACAGCCAGACTTTTGACCACTTCACCTTGGGTATTTTTAATCTGTAGCTCTGCTCTAAAAGAACGTACGTACCTGGGCCCGCCTACTATCCTTGGAAGCGTAAAATGATTGGCTAGAATCTGAAGTGTATCACATCTCAGGGGGGAAAAAGCACCGAAATAAAGCACCAAAATGTGCGCTGCTTTTCGGTCTGGTTACTACCGTTTATGTCAGAAACCGGTGCCATCATGGCATCGGATACCGGTACCCATTTCTAATGCCACGCTCCACCTTCAGGTTTAAAACTGGTGTTAATGGAGGGAGTTTGAAGGTACAGGTTGTTCCATGACTGCTTTTCACTCACTGCCTCTATTTGTTTCTCTGTCACTGCAGGACCAACATGGAGCGAGAAGTCAGCGCTCTCAGGAGGCCGACAAACCTCACAGAAGAAAGAGAGAGAACAAATACACCTGTGATGAGTGTGGGAAGGGTTTTCCTGCTAAGTCTAAACTAAAACGTCATCAGGTCATCCACACTGGAGAGAAACCGTTCAGCTGTGACTTGTGTGAAAAGACTTTTTCCTGGAAGCGTTCCCTAAAATCACACCAACTCATCCACAGTGGAGTTAAAGCGTACAGCTGTGATCAGTGTGGCAGAGCTTTTACTCACAGTTGCAACTTAAAGGCTCATCTAGTTACCCACTCTGGGATTAAGGCATACAGCTGTGACATTTGTGGGAAAACTTTTGGCCGGATTGAGAGCAGAAATATACACCTACGCATTCACACCAGACATGATGTGTACTGCTGTGATCAGTGTGGCAAACGCTGTACTACAGACACACACCTAAAACGCCACATGTTTACCCACACTGAGGAACAACCTCATAAATGTGACCTGTGTGAGAAGACTTTTAAATCTATACATTACCTGAGACGACACCAACAGATCCACAACAGAAAGAGACTCTACAAGTGCAGTTACTTTGAGGTATGTAGTTTTATTTGTATCTTGTCATTTTAGCCTGACTGTTTGGAACAACTCTGCTCATTAAACTGTGTTAGCTAGGGGTGGGTTTTGATAATCGATTTATCGATTAAAATCGATTCTGGCTTGGATAACGTGATATCGATTCATTAAAATCCTGAATCCAGTTTTTTAATATGAATGTATTTTGCCTGAAACGCCAGAATCTCAGGTGAAACCTCACAAAATTTCGACAACCACCAAACAGCTCAAACAGTAAATTAGAGCACGGATTCTGCACAAAAACGTAAACACAAAGCGCAGACCCGCGGATCATGGAATAAAATGAAACACAAATGAAAATAAGTACAAAACCAAACCATTCAGTAATCTTCTCTTATGGTTAACATGCTTATATCGTTATGTAATGGTATTGTAGTATTGTAGCAGTAGTAACATTGCTTATTTATAGCTTTAGTACTTTTAGACATTTGTGTTAAAATACTAATTTAATGTTATAATTGCAGTGTCATGGGGGTAGTAGTGTTTTTATTCTCTCAGTCAGCTGAGTGTTATAACTGCACAGTTACAGTGTTATAAATGCAGTATTAAATTAGTATTATTGCAGTGTTACATTAGTAATTTAGCACTTTGTTGATAGCCTTTAAACATAAGCATAGTAGTACTTCAGTGTAACTCAGATGTTACTGTAAACATAAATAAGCATTACTGTAGTATTTTAGTTATTGCAGCCCAGTAAACTGAGTGTGTTAACTGAAACAGTAAAATGTAATTGGACGTCTGCAGAGATGCTCTTTATTTCAGGCGACGTTCAGGATAAAAATGTTGAAGGACTGACTTACACTGTCTTTGTGTCTTTGTTTAGGAGCAGAGCGACACAGATGGATCCAGTTCTCAACCCTGTCATCACTGTGGTGGTGGGAAAGAGTTTCAGTTGGCAAGCTGACCTAAAAAGACATCAACGTAAAGACACTGGAGATAAACCCACCTAGTGCAAAAATAGTGGGTGAAGCTTCTCGAGTACATTAAAACGCCATGAAGTCATTCACAGTGGGGTTAAAAAGCACCTCTGTGACCAGGGTGGGTCATCGTTCACTACTACTGGTCAATTTTAACAAACAAACAAACAAACATGTGCACAGTTGAGAAACCATACAAGTGCAGAAACTGTGACAAAAGCTTCTCACTCCCAGGTAGTCATAACTTTCATGAACGTACGCACATGAAAGGAAACTACAGCTGTGACCAGTGTGACAAGAGCTTCAGGAATCTCAGTTCATACTCTGGTTCTCTTGGCTCTTGACAGAGGCGGTCGCACTTTCTCCTTCACCCTCTCCTTCTCGCTTATCTTTCCTGTTTGGCTTGTCATGTCCTTTGTATAGTCTCGCTTATTCTCTAACCCTAAGAGAGTCTCCTAGACTTGTTCTCTAAAAACATAAAGAACAATTATGGATTTGATCAACTGGTCCCTTAATGGAATTGACACCCTCCGGGGCTTGGGAGAACTCGACTGTCCTGCGGAGATATTTGCTGCCAGATACTCGATGGTCGGTTGCGTCATGAGTCTGGCGACACTCTCGATGGAGAACATTGAACGACATCTACCAATTCGGAACCACAATAACAGAGTTCTGGCTGATTGGAGCTGGCCCGGACCTGGCTTATGGAAGAACAAGAAGTGGCAACAGCTGTTCAAAATCCCACAAGGCGGCTGACATGATAGACGATGGGCACGGCTGTGAGTACTCGGACTGTTGGATTGGATGCAGGTCATCTGTTTTTTGTTTTTTTTTTTGGTTGTTTTGGTTCTGCTATATGGATAACATCTTGAAGAAGATAAACTGGAATATAGAGACCTGGTGACCAGTGACGGACTTTAGACCAACTGTAAAGTTGGATGCAGTTTGTTCGCAGTAACCAAAATAACTACCATCTTCATCTCATGCGGCACCCCTGGCGCCAGCTACATGCTCAAGGAAAAGGAATAATAATTCTTCATTAGATAATAAGACTGTTTGTTATGACTATCTCCCTCCTCATTCAAGGTCACCTGCGTCAAACGAAGATTGTTGACTTTTGCTTAACCGGGTGAAGGGACACGTTCTCTTGGTTGAACACGGAACTCACACGAACACATACGCATGTACTCAAAATGATCTTCCTGTTGGAGCTCAGTCTGGGGGAGTTCTTTTTTTCTCCTCATCTTTCCTCATGTTGTGCATTTTCCATTGTTGTTTGGTTCTGGGTCACTGCTCGTACGGCTGACAGCCCAGCTACCTAGCCTAGCCTGACCCGTCTTCCCAATGTGATGTGTATTGTATGTACAGTCGGCAAGGTCAGTCTCTTAATTGCCCCTTGGGGATAAATAAATGCTTCTGAATCTGAACACAAACGATCCTACGTTACTAATAAACTGTTTCACTGTTACCAATGTGCCAAAGCATTCACTTCATTGTCTGCGCAAACATCAGTGTGATCAGTCCTGGCTGAAATCACTCCCATCACAGTGAATCTGCAGAGACAGAAAGATCCTCTTCTGGTTTCAGGGTCAAAACCCTTGAGATGAGGCTCACCAGAGTTCAGATGGAATCTCCTGTAAAGATCTGATGAGGCAGCTATGAATGAAAATGGTTCCCTAGTTCCATTTTAAGGTTTCTAAACTGTTCTGCTTTAGTGTTCATATTGAGTGGTTAGCTTTGTTTTAGCAGTTGGATGAAGAAATATGTTTCATGTTATCAATTTTTTTATTGAATGTATTTTGATCCATGTGTTCTGCAGATGTTTTCTTATTCTGGCTGTTTGTTTTGTGAAATTCTGCAATCTTTAAATAACATTTAAACTGTTAAAGAAATACTTTGAGCTGTGATTTCATTTCCTGTATTTCATAGTAAAGACTGAAGTGACAAATAGAAACATGTTTATAGTCAGAGTCAGATGAACTGTTTTCAGTGGCACAGATTTATCAGAGGAGACTCGGCCGTTTTCCACTCACACTAATCAGGGTTCCTGCAGCTTATTAAGATTCTGACCTGAAAGTTATGAAATATATGACCCATAAAATCCTTTTTAAAGTTTTTAATTAGTTTTAGACAATAACACACACACACACATACACACACACACACACACACACACACACACACACACACACACACACACACAGAAAAAGCAACCAACAAAAAACTAAAGCAGTATGAGTAAACTAAGTAAGTAACATAATGAATCCCTCATATAACGGCAACATACACACGTCCTGTCTTTGCCTTTGATTTGAACACTTTCCTCGAAGGATACTCTCTCTCTTTCTGATTGCAGGGGAAGTGTACTCCACCACAGGTCGTCATATGTCCATGAAATCTTCATCATTGTCATTTAATTTCGTACTGAGCCTTTCAGATGGTAGAATCTTAAAAACTTCTTTGCAACACTGAGTTACAGTAGGGGGGCTGCTCCTTAATCCAGTTCAATAACACAAATCTCCTGACATTAAATATAAGCTTATTTAATAACGTGGATCTCTTTTTGTCCAGATTTTTATTCAGATGCAGCAACCGTGGTAAGAATTGACCCGGATCTTTATAGATCTTATAATTTAGTATTGAGTTCATTTCCTTGTTTATGCAGAGCCAGAATTTAGACATTTTTGGACAATCCCATAAAAGATGCATATAAGTGCAGTCTGCTGTTTTATATTTGAGACAATAGATTAAAAGTGGGGCGATCGTGGCTCAAGAGTTGGGAGTTCGCCTTGTAATCGGAAGGTTGCCGGTTCGAGCCCCGGCTTGGACAGTTTCGCTCGTTGTGTCCTTGGGCAAGACACTTCACCCGTTGCCTACTGGTGGTGGTCAGAGGGCCCGGTGGCGCCAGTGTCCGGCAGCCTCGCCTCTGTCAGTGCGCCCCAGGGTGGCTGTGGCTACAATGTAGCTGCCATCACCAGTGTGTGAATGTGTGTGTGAATGGGTGGATGACTGGATATGTAAAGCGCTTTGGTGTCCTTAGGACTATTAAAGCGCTATATAAATACAGGCCATTTACCATTTCCTTAAAATATATTATTTTTCCTTAAACTTGCATTAAAACTTCTGATTTTGTGTTTAAGATGTCAAAATGATTAATTTTTGAAACTAATTTTTTAAAGTTGTGTTTTCATTTGTGGTTTATCAACGTTTGCTGATACAAAGCAGGATGGATCTGTAAAGGGCTACTAGTTGTGCACAGGCTGCCTTGAACGACCATGGGGTAGTGGGATCTGGGTCCATGAACCCTCCTAGTACATTTGACCCAAATACTTACTGTAGCAGCCCTTGGCATCAAGAATGACAGAAGAGTCTAACAGGTGCAGACATTTATTTCCTCACCACACACGGCTCATTCTCTGGCCATGATTAAGCACCGTGAAAACTATAAAATAAGAAAAAATGGGTGCTGCTAGCTTGCATGACACAGATGTCGAAGCTAAAAAATATACATAGATGTAAGTAACGTAAGTACAGAACACAAAGTTGACTGATCAAACCAAAAAGCTTTAATGAGCAGCTGGATTTGTCTCGCACTAACTGGCTGAGTTAATGACAGTGGTGTGAAAAATTTAACAATAACCTGCAACACACCCAGTGAGCTTGATTTGAAGTGGGTTTAATAAACACATTGCAATGTGGAGAGAGCATCGCAGTGAAACACCAGGACCATCTCTGATTGTTGCCACCGCCCTTACATCTTATATACAGACACACAGGTATAGCCCCCCTGTGGCCCCTCTCACAGGGGGGCTCTACCTTCTCCCTCACAGAGAGAATTATGACCTTGTTTTCTGCTTGGCCGTCACCTAAAGATTTAAATCCCTGATAAGCAGAAGGAGTCTCACTATCTGTTTAACGTCTCCCATTACATTGGCCTCACTGTGTTAACATTCCAGATGCATGTAAACTGGTGACAGGAGTGCTCTTACTATATGTCTGTGAAGGTTCTCAGTCATCCAGGTCATTGTAGTCTAAGGAGCTTGGAAAGAAAAGAGTCTGGACTTCTTTGAGTTGCTTGAAGACGTTTCACCTCTCATCCGAGAAGCTTCTTCAGTTCTAAGGGTCAATGGTGGGGAGTGCCAGAATTAAACCTAGTGGGAGTTTTCCCCCAAAGAGGGACAAAGGACCCCCTGGTGATCCTCTAATCACATGAGCCAAGGTGTGAAAGCGGGTGTGGGTCCCAATCAGCCAAGGTTTCGGGTGAGCTCATTGTGAAACCTGGCCCCACCTTATCATGCGAATTCCTGAGGTCCGATGGCCCAGGATGTGAGTGGGCGTTAAGGCGTCTGGGGAGGGATCTCAAAACTGGATTATAGATGGCAGACAGTTGGTGTCGTAAACCACCGCCTCTGTTCAAAGATGGTCGCTCACAGTGGACGTAAATGGCTTCTTTCACTCCTCTTTCAAACCATCTGTCCTCTCTGTCCAAAATGTGAACGTTGGCATCCTCGAAAGAGTGACCTTTGTCCTTTAGATGCAGATGAACTGCTGAGTCTTGTCCCGTGGAGGTGGCTCTTCTATGTTGTGCGCTTGTGAAGTGGCTGTTTGGTCTCTCCAATGTAGAGGTCTGGGCATTCCTCGCTGCACTGTACAGCATACACCACATTGTTATGTTTGTGTTTAGGAGTTTTGTCTTTCGGGTGAACCAGTTTCTGTCTGTGTGTTGCTGGGTCTGAAGTACACTGGGATGTCGTGTTTGGAGAAAACTCTCCTGAGTTTCTCTGATACACCGGCTACATAGGGGATGACAATGTTGTTGCGTCTGTCCTTCTTATCCTCCCTCACTGGTGTCTGATCTTCTTTTCTGTGCCTCTTTGCTGACTTTATAAACGCCCAGTTAGGATAACCGCATGTTTTGAGTGCTTCCTTTACATGTGTGTGTTCCTTCTTTTTCCCTTCAGGCTTAGAGGGAACATGTTCTGCCCGGTGGTGTAGGGTCCTGATTACCCCAAGTTTGTGTTCCAGAGGGTGATGGGAGTCAAAGAGGAGGTACTGGTCCGTGTGTGGGGGCTTCCGGTAAACTTCAATGTTGAGGTTGCCATTCTCTTCAATGTGCACGGCGCAGTCCAGGAAAGGCAAGCAGTTGTCCTTTATGTCTTCCCTGGTGAACTTGATGTTTTTATCCACGGCGCTAATGTGCGCAGTGAAGGATTCCACTTCTTGTGTCTTGATTTTGACCCAGGTGTCGTCTATATATCTGTACCAGTGGCTGGGTACTCTCCCTTTAAAAGAGCCAAGAGCCTTTCTTTCCACTTCCTCCATGTAAAGGTTGGCTACAATAGGTGACACGGGGGAGCCCATGGCACAGCCATGTTTTTGTCTGTAGAAACACTTGTTGTATTTGAAATATGTAGTGGTGAGGCAGAGGTCTAACAGTGTGCAAATCTGATCGGGTGTGAAGTTGGTCCTGTCTTCCAAGGAGCTGTCTTCTTGTAGTTGTTTTCTGACAGTCTCCACTGCCTCCGTAGGTCTTTAAGTCCTTGTGTTGCTTTATCTTTTAGTAAAACTTTTCCTTAAAATCGCTTCATGAGAGACATCTGCTCCTTCGCAGTCCATGAAAAGTCTTGTGCACTCTCATTAAGGGTATTCTCACGAGACACTAGCTCTTACCCTCCACACATGTACATTTCAAATAAAGACATTTCAACACAAACTATACACACACACATACACACACACACACATACACTGATTGAAGAAAATAAGAACAACCCCAGGTTTCTCTTCAGCACTGTAGCCAGGCTGACAAAAAGTCAGAGCACTGTTGAGCCAACCATCCCTTTAACGTTAACTAGTAATGACTTCATGAACTTCTTCACAAATAAAATTTTTATCATTAGAGAAAAAATTACCAATAATCATCCCACAGATGTAATATTATCTACAGCTACTCTTAATACCATCAATGTTAAGTTAGACTCTTTTTCTCCAATTGATCTTTCTGAGTTAACTTCAATAATTAATTCCTCCAAACCATCAACATGTCTTTTAGACCCCATTCCTACAAAACTGCTCAAAGAAGTCCTGCCATTAATTAATTCTTCAATCTTAAATATGATCAACCTATCTCTAACAATCGGCTATGTACCACAGGCCTTCAAGCTGGCTGTAGTTAAACCTTTACTCAAAAAGCCATCTCTAGACCCAGCTGTCTTAGCTAATTATAGGCCAATCTCCAACCTTCCTTTTATATCAAAAATCCTTGAAAGAGTAGTTGTCAAACAGCTAACAGATCATCTGCAGAGGAATGGCTTATTTGAAGAGTTTCAGTCAGGTTTCAGAGCTCATCACAGCACAGAAACAGCTTTAGTGAGGGTTACAAATGATCTTCTTATGGCCTCTGACAGTGGACTCATCTCTGTGCTTGTCCTGCTAGACCTTAGTGCAGCGTTCGATACTGTTGACCATAATATCCTATTAGAGCGATTAGAACATGCTGTAGAATAGAATAGAATAAGAATAGAATAATCCTTTAATTGTCCCACAAGGGGAAATTTGGTTGTATCAGCAGCAAAAACACACATATACAAACAGAGCAGGACACAGAACAGAAGCACAATTTTTACATATTTACATCATGGACAAAAGTTACCAGAGCAGAGTACAGTACAGTTGTTTAAATTGGCGTACACATAGTGTGCAAATGGAGCAGGATACTGAAAGATGTTTAAATAGTTAAGAATATTTAGAATAATTAGAAAAG
Source organism: Pelmatolapia mariae (assembly GCF_036321145.2). Taxonomy (NCBI): domain Eukaryota; kingdom Metazoa; phylum Chordata; class Actinopteri; order Cichliformes; family Cichlidae; genus Pelmatolapia; species Pelmatolapia mariae. The sequence goes on along the minus strand of NC_086235.1, from coordinate 6,689,932 downwards.
TGCAGATTGTTTATTGCACCTGTGCATTAAAAAGTAGACATGTAACTTCCAATAAGTTAGTGTATATGTAAGCTGAGAAAAGTAATGTGCAAGTTATAACAGTAGAAGTTGTTACAGCGCTGATGTAGACATCTGTGTTTGTTGGGAGCAGTTCTGATTGTACAGTCTGACAGCTGCAGGGAGGAAGGACCTGCGGAAACGCTCCTTCATGCATCTAGGATGCAGCAGTCTGTCACTGAAGCAGCTCTGCAGTTCAGCAACATTTACATGCATGGGGTGGGAGACTCTGTCCATCAGAGATGTTATTTTGGCCAGAGTCCTTCTGTCTCCCACCACCTGCACTGGGTCCAGGGTGCATCCCAGAACAGAGCTGGCCTTCCTGATGAGTTTATCCAACCTCTTCCTCTCAGCTGCCGATAAACCGCTGCTCCAACATACCACACTGTAAAAAATGACAGATGCCACCACAGAGTCATAGAAGGTCTTTAAAAGCGCTCCCTGTACTCCAAATGACCTCAGCCGCCTCAGCAGGTAGAGTCTGCTCTGACGCTTCCTGTAAAGAGCATCAGTGTTGTGGCTCCAGTCCAGTTTATTATTCAGGTGAACACCCAGGTACCTATAAGAGTCCACTATCTCAATGTCCACTCCCTGGATGTTCACCGGTGTCAGTGTGGTGGGTCTGCATCTCCGGAAGTCCACCACCAACTCCTTGGTTTTTCCGGCGTTGATCAGCAGGTGGTTCTGCTGACACCAGTCCACAAAGTCCAGAGTCCACTGTCTGTACTCTGAGTCGTCCTCACCTGTGATGAGGCCGACTATGGCAGAGTCGTCAGAGAACTTCTGTAGGTGGCAGCGTGGGGAGTTGATGGAGAAGTCTGCAGTGTAGAGGGTGAAGAGGAACGGTGCCAGCACAGTTCCCTGTGGGGCCCCCGTACTGCAGACCAGCGTGTCAGAGACACAGCCCTGTGACCTCACATACTGTGGACGTTCTGTGAGGTAGTCCAGTATCCACTGGGACATGTGGTGGTCCACTCCCGATAGCTCCAGCTTGTCCCTCAGAAGTCGTGGCTGGATGGTGTTGAAAGCACTGGAGAAATCAAAGAACATGATCCTCACAGTGCTTCCAGGCTTCTCCAGGTGAGTCAGAGCTCGGTGCAGGAGGTAGATGATGGCGTCCTCCACCCCAATGCCAGGCTGGTAAGCAAACTGCAGCGGATCCATAGAAGACCTCACCAGGGGGCGCAGATGGTTTAGAACCAACCTCTCGAGGGTCTTCATCAGATGCGATGTCAGGGCTACCGGCCTGTAGCTGCTGAGGTCCTTGGGATGGGAGGTCTTTGGTACCGGTACCACACAGGAGGTCTTCCACAGCTGTGGTACTTTCCCCAGTGACAGGCTCAGGTTGAACAGATAACCTAGGATGCCACACAGTTCATCTGCGCAGCACCTCAGGAGTCTGGAGCTGACGCCATCTGGACCTGCAGCCTTACGCAACTTGATCTTGCGAAGCTCGTTCCTCACTTGAAGTGCTGAGATGGAGAGAGGGGGTTTTGGGGGAGGGGTGTGTATGTTGGAGTCCACAGAAGCCGGGGGTGGGTGTAATGACTGGGAGCTGGGAGGTGTGAAGCTGAGAGGTGTGAAGTCCTGAGATGAAGGACAGGCAGTCCCTGAAGATGAAGGAGATTGCAGCAGGGGGGACGATGCTGTGGGAGGGGTGGGTGGTTGATCAAACCTATTAAAATATTTATTTAGGTCATTCACCCACCCCAAGTTTCCTGCAGCCTGGGGGGTTGGTTTTTGTCCTGAGATTGTCTTCAGGCTGTTCCAAACCCCTCTGATGTTGTCCTGTTGCAGCTGCTCTTCCATCTTCCTCCTGTAGTTTTCCTTTCCTTGCCTTATCTTCCATTTCAGCTTCTTCTGAACAACTCTCAGCTCCTGTTTGTCTCCAGATCTAAAGACTCTCTTCTTCTCCTTGAGGAGAGCCTTAATTTCAGGATTTATCCATGGCTTGTTGTTAGAAAAACACCGTACCTTTTTGATGGGTACGGTGTTGTCCACACAGAAGTTCATGTAATCCGTAATGCAGTCTGTGATGCTGTTGAGGTCATCCTCCAGGGGGCTGCAGAGGTTGTCCCACACAGTAGAACGGAAACAGTCCCTCAAGGCCTCTTCAGTCTCTGCCGACCATTTACTTACTGTGCGTTTCACTACTGGTTCTCTGTGTACTAGAGGTTTATACACAGGCTGGAGATGAACCAGATTGTGATCTGAGCCCTCCAGGGGAGGGAGAGGTGATGAGCTGTATGCCTCCTTGGTGTTGGCATACAATAAGTCCAATGTTTTATTGTCTCTGGTGTGGCAGGTAACATACTGGGTGAAGGTGGGGTATTAGGTATTAGGTATTACAGGTACTGTACTGCAGTGGTTTGTATCATATCTATCTAATAGACTCCAATTTGTACATGTAAATGGAGAGTCCTCTTCACCCACTAAGGTCAATTATGGTGTTCCACAGGGTTCAGTGCTAGGACCAATTCTATTTACATTATACATGCTTCCCCTAGGCAGCATCATTAGAAGACATAGCATAAATTTTCACTGCTATGCAGATGACACTCAGCTCTATCTATCCATGAAGCCAGGTAACACACACCAATTAGTTAAACTGCAGGAATGTCTTAAAGACATAAAGACCTGGATGGCCGCTAACTTTCTGCTTCTTAATTCAGATAAAACTGAGGTTATTGTACTCGGCCCTGAAAATCTTAGAAATATGGTATCTAACCAGATTCTTACTCTGGATGGCATTACCTTGGCCTCCAGTAATGCTGTGAGGAACCTTGGACCCAGATAGCAAGGAAACATTGAAACAATGTTGAGTCAATATCAGGCGACGTCATTGAAGCAACGTTGAAGTGTGACGTTGACCCAACATCACTCTTGCACCCATTTTTAACGTTGAAACAACGTCAGGTTTTGATGTTGAATCAATGTTGAAACCTGACATTGATTCGACGTTATATTTTCTAACACTGTTGACATTGAAACAATGTCAGATTCTGATATTGAAACACTGTTGAGATATGGTATTGATTTTCCACCTCTTTCGCACAGTTGCTTTTTATTGAAAAAAACAAAAAACCAAAAAAGGTCAATAGACATGTATCATTTGCAAAATACTTTATTAAAAGACAAAGTTTCCTATTTACATTTCTATGTTTCACGTCACTTTTTATTATTTACTCCGGGATGGGGATGGATGATGTGTGTCCTGCGCGCCACCCGTACGACCTGGAGCATATCTGAGCCATTTCTGGACTGCTTGAGCAAAGACCAACTCAGACATAGAGTTCGCCCCTACCTGCTGCGCCAGGCCATCTAGGACAAAAAAAAAATTGACAAACACACAAAAAAAGGGAATTAGAGCACATGAATAAGCTCTTGTTAATTGTCTTCAGCAGGGAGAAAGTATGTAAAGGCTGATAAACATGAAAGTCACCAGGCGGAAATCAGCAAACTGCCGCATTTGATTCCCAAAGAGCTATAAGCTGAAAATGCGATATGTCTTAGCATGGTGTGCCGTGTATCCTTTAAAAAAAAAAAGAAAACATGGGTCCTCGGGCTGTACAAAGTGTACAACCCGAGGACAAAACAAGCCGAAGACCAAAGACTCCATCTCCAGATTAACCGGACATGAAAGTCTTGTTATTAAGAAAGACAAAGTAATATAGCAAAAAACAGACATAGGAAATGTGAAACACACCCAGCACATCAATTGATCCCTTTATTGTTCACTTTAGGCTCATAAAACTACAATAAATGTTAAAACTTACCAAATATGCATCTGCACAGCGCTGTCTCTTTAAATGCCCTTTTTTTGCTTTGTCTGGTCCTTGGTATTTTTTCCCTGCCCAGTTGAGTACAGACGCCAGCTCCTTTGTAATGGCATAAACCATTACACAGCAGACTCGCACCTCCAGTGTGGTCCAGCAGCACCAATCAACGCAAAGCGTCTCACCTATAGACACATTTTAAGAGATGGAATTAGCGAGTCTCATGTCTTAAATGTGTATGCAAGTGCCTGTGTGTTTACTTCATGTAATTGATGATAGAAACATGTCATTTAGTTTTCCCTAAAGCCTGATTTTCAAGTCATACAAAGAATAAACCAAAGTATTGGCAGTGCAATGTATTTCTATTCCCTTTTGTTGGATATTCATTTGTTAGTTCTTGTAACTGCTAAAAGTGTTTACTAGTTTTTGCCTGTCACATATATTTGTTATACCATGTAAACTGTGAAATTCCAAGATTTTCAAACTTGCCTTGTAATAGTGGCTTCACAGAGTCTCTGGAATCTACAGAAAAAAAAAATCACAACAAGATGACATTCAGGAGTATAAATTAGGTTTTTTTTTTAGATAAGAGTACAATGACATTGTGATGCAGCTTTAAAACTTTTTTAAAAGCATACCATCTATAGGGAAGACATCAGACTCTGCATGCTGGGGAGATCGCAAAGCTGTGTCGGTTTGTGCCGGAGTGGCGAAAGGTGCCGGAAGCTGGGTGGGGCATTATGATGGTTGCTATCAGTGGGCTGGGGGGCAGACTGCGGAGTGATGAGGGCTGTTTAGAAAAAGATAATTTTTTAAGTATTTAAGAATACAGACAACTTGTCAAAAAAGTTTCCTCGTGTCAGACACATATGTACAAAGACACTAGACAGTATTTTATTACCTGGTATTTTCACTCGAGGGGCCTGGGGAAACCGTTTTTTTGTAGGCTGCTCATCCTCTGAGTCCGTATATGTGTACAGGGGATTTGGTCTAAAGAAAATAAATTAAAAACGGTCTTAAGTAATTTTAAATATGCTTTTGGCATATTGTTTCCTAAAGTTAGTTTGATTTCTAACAACACACACAGGAAACAGAGACGTGCAAGAAGGTACAGTATACAATGAATTTTTGAAGTGCACAAGTGTACACGGCTTTGCATTTTTAAAAAGTTTACAAACTTCCACTTTTTGGACTATATTATGTGGTGATATTGCAGTATGCAAGCACCACAGATATGTATAAAAGACAAGATCATAAATTCTTAACAATCAAAGATATGTTTGTGAATAAAAAGGTTTTACTTGTGCTTTCTTTTAAGACTGGTCTGGGTTTCTTCTTCGGACTGAAGGTCAGACGTATCACAGCGTTCACGTGGATATCTCTGAAGACTGCGTTCTGCTTCGTGAAATGTGCCTGGAAATACAAACACAATGTACGGCCAGACATACATTACGTGTGGACAAAAGGTGCAAACGCATAGAAAAATCAGCGGTTTCAAAAATACGCTGGTACGTGTGGACGTAGCCTTATTCATTATTCAAGGCACAAACGGAAAGTCATGTACGCGTGCAACTTAAAGTTAGGTGAGCGTGCAACGTACAGTCACGTGGGCATGCTGCGTGAGCTTTCAAACTGAGTCTAAAGTTTTCGTGTGCGCATTGAAGCGAGTGCTCTCCAATCATCAAAAGTAACAAAGTCATTGAACACGTTTATACAGTTAACTTTACGTTTATCAATCATATATCACAGATTTAGAATTTTTTGTAGTACTAAGCAACTACAGAGCGAAAGTCTGGGTCAAGCGCCGAGGCGACGGCAAGAACAAAGGAAACCTCGAAGCGTTAAAGCTAGCTTTGTAAGGGAATATAACGAAGAAATTATGAAACGAAAATGTTTTCTTTGTTGATATACTTTGTTCGCAGTGCAATTTATTTGTTGCCAGATTGTAAGAAGTAGACACAATTTAAAAAACTTGTTAATGTACAACATTAACAAGTTTTTTTTTACTGTTATTCAAATGCAAACATGGAAATACCGAGTAGGAAAAAAAAATCATTCATTCTTACCTTATACTAATCGTGGTGCGGGCCAGTGCAGTGCATGAACTGATGCCTTCTCCGGTCAATTCCGCTGAGAGTAAATTAAATGTCCCGCTCTACTGTAGAAGACAATGAATACCGGGGGAGGGGGGGGGGGGGGTGTACCAATGTGAGAGGGGTGCTGCGGAATAGTCCAAGTGATCGCTGCTTTAATTTCCCGGTCAACTATACATAAATTGCACGTAGACACGATTTTTTAAAGCTGGTGAACCACACCAAGGCATTGATAACAAATGAACAATAAATCTACTTTCTCTGGTACTTTATACCCGATCAGTTGCAATGCAATTTAATGCTCAACTACAAATCGATGGTTTTTGATGGTGACCGGAGCCGAATGATCGTCAACTATAAATAGACGTTTTCTCGATGTTGTTGTTGTCACCTGGTCGACTATAAATAGATCAAATATCAATGACAAAAAAACAACGGTGAATCAACATCGTTACAACGTCCCTATAGTAAGACCGTCGGTTTACCACAGTATTTCAATGTTGTTACAACATTGGCATTTCAACCCCGACCATATACGACGGTTCGGATGAAAAATCAACATAGATTCAATGTCGTCTTGCTATCTGGGGAGTCATTTTTGACCAGGACATGTCCTTCAACACACATATTAAACAAATATGTAAGACTGCTTTCTTCCATTTGCGCAACATCTCTAAAATTAGAAATATCCCGTCTCAGAGTGATGCTGAAAAACTAGTTCATGCATTTATTACTTCCAGGCTGGACTACTGTAATTCATTATTATCAGGATGTCCTAAAAACTCCCTGAAAACTCTTCAGCTAATCCAAAATGCTGCAGCAAGAGTACTGACAGGGACTAGGAAGAGAGAGCATATTTCTCCTGTTTTGGCTTCCCTTCATTGGCTTCCTGTTAAATCCAGAATTGAATTCAAAATCCTGCTCCTCACATACAAGGTCTTAAATAATCAGGCCCCATCTTATCTTAATGACCTTGTAGTGCCATATCACCCTATTAGAGCACTTCGCTCTCGCTCTGCAGGCCTACTTGATGTTCCTAGAGTATTTAAAAGTAGAATGGGAGGGCAAGCCTTCAGTTTTCAGGCCCCTCTTCTGTGGAACCAGCTTCCAGTTTGGATTCGGGAGACAGACACTATCTCTACTTTCAAGATTAGGCTTAAAACTTTCCTTTTTGCTAAAGCATATAGTTAGGGCTGGACCAGGTAACCCTGAATCCTCCCTTAGTTATGCTGCAATAGACGTAGGCTGCCGGGGATTCCCATGATGCATTGAGTTTTTCCTTTCCAGCCACTCACTATGTGTTAATAGACCTCTCTGCATTGAATCATATCTGTTATTAATTTCTGTCTCTCTCCCACAGCATGTCTTTCATCCTGTTTTCCTTCTTCACCCCAACCGGTTGCAGCAGATGGCCCCGCCCCTCCCTGAGCCTGGTTCTGCCGGAGGTTTCTTCCTGTTAAAAGGGAGTTTTTCCTTCCCACTGTCGCCAAAGTGCTTGCTCATAGGGGGTCATATGATATGATTGTTGGGGTTTTCTCTGTATTTATTATTGTGCTATCTACTGTACAATTTAAAGCGCCTTGAGGCGACTTTTGTTGTGATTTGGCGCTATATAAATAAAATTGAATTGAATTGAATATACATACATATACATACATATATATATGAAATTATGTAACTTATTATAAATCAGTCATCCACATCAAAAATTCACACAGAGCACTTTAACAGCATTTACAAGACATTTCTCGGACAACATCAGGGCTTCTCCTCCAGAGTAACTTCGCTCTAGCCCTGTAAACCCTGTTTAGAGAATAAAATTAGTATTAATGTCATGTTAAGTCTTGGCTCTGCTTGGAGCCTGCATCCACACCGCAATTACCTAGAAACCAAAATCGGTGAGTAAATACAAACTTCACTCTTACAAACAACTGTAGGTTATAAGAGTAATAAGCCATCCAACACCACAGACAAAAGTGTGCCATATGCAATTTATTTCCCCATTAATTAAAAACACTACTGTTGCCATAATTTGCCCGAACCATGGATCATCCCATGTGTTTAATTAAAACTACTGTAACCAGTAACTTTTCTTAAGTAATGTCACTCACTTGTTTTCACACTTTGAGCTCAACAATGGTATGATAATGAGCCCCACACTAACATGTTCTGTAATCACTGCACAACCTGCTTTATTTCACTCATGTCTGCCTGTGTGATGCCGAATGCTCCACAAAGACCCTCAGAAAAAACATTAGCAGTGAAGCATCCGGAGGTCCGGTCTGGATCAACAGATTTCTTTCAGGTGAAACAACATGCTGTAGGGGTTAGAACCTGCCATGCAGTGCTGCAGTCACTGCTTCTGGCTTCAATTAATAACTGATGCTTACATGGTTTGAAATCAGACTTAAGAGTCACTACCTTTGTTCATTTTCCCCACATCATATTTACTGGTTGCCCACAAGTGCTTCAGAATATCAAACAATTCTGGAAAGTCTGGGGCCAACCAGCATACTTCCACCTGCTAAATACACAGAGAAATTTCCCCCTTTTTTATTAGCAGCTGCACAGTTCACACAACACAAATGTTCACAATTTAAAGCTTCCTAAACACTTCATATCAATGTTTCATCACTGGAATGTGAATTTCTTCCCCAGGTCTGTGCTTTTTCACTCATTTTTCATTTTCACAGACCCAATCATTTCATTTAGCTTTTCTCCTTTTTTTTTCTCCAAAAGTAAACGTGTAACATGTTGCCGTGTATTTCACGACACAAGTTTGTTCTTATGTATTCAGAGTGTATATCTAAAGTGTACTCATACATCAGAAACAGCAAACTCAACCCGCTGCTACATCTTATTCACTTGTTTTATAATCCAGTCATCCTTCCCTGAGCTAGTAACAATCAACTAATTTGCATATCAGCTATTAACCCACTAAGTTAACAGGATGACAGAAATGCATGTTCAAAATATTAACACAAAAGAGAATTTCCTTCATACAATAAATTACTTGTGCTGCACCAATGTCTATTTGAGATGTCTATGTGAGTGCACATGAGTGCCTGTGTGTGCGCGTACCTGTGTGTATGTGTAAGTGCACGTGAGTGAGTGTGCATGTGGGTGTGGGTACGTCGTAACAGTCAAAGCACTGTGTGTGTCTCTGTGTAAGTGACTTCCTGCCTGTGATAAAAGTAATCTCTTTACCCAAGCTACCCCAAATTCTTCTACAGAACATAGAAAATAGAGTTAATATATTACAAACACTGAGACCCCCACTCTGCATCCACTGGGTCATTGGCCTCTTGTTGTCTTACATTTACAGATAAGGTGGAGAGTCTCCTGCAAACCTACTTCTAAGTTGTAACAATTATGAGTTTCTCAGGTACAAGCATCAGCATCAGCAATCCCCAACTGCAGCTTCCTGTCTCCTTTTATGACAGGCAGGCCCCCAGTGTCCATAAATTCCTTTCCCTCTAAACAATTACACACACTCTCAGGCCTACAGCTAAGCCAAACTAAAACACACAGACAAATCCTTCCCTATTCCTCTCATCTACTACTGGACCCTCTTATCTAAGTAATTAAGGTGGACGCTACAGCTTTAAGCAGCTGCGCGCGCTCCCGCGGACGGCAATCACTTCTTGGCACAACACCTGGAGCTAAGGAAACTGCAGGATCTAGGACTGAGCAGCTCCCTCTGCAGCTGGATCCTTAACTTCCTGTCTGACAGACGCCAAGTGGTCAGGCTGGGCAGCACCACCTCATCCCCCATCGCACTGAACACTGGTGCTCCACAGGGGTGTGTACTGAGCCCTCTCCTGTACTCACTCTACACCTACGACTGCACGGCCACTAGAAACTCCAACATCATTGTGAAGTTTGCGGACGACACTACAGTGGTGGGTCTTATTACCAACGGTGATGAGACGGCCTACAGGGAGGAGGTCAGCGCCCTGACCCACTGGTGTCAAGACAACCATCTCACCCTCAACGTCGCAAAGACAAAGGAGTTGATAGTGGACTTCCGGAGGTGCAGAGAAGTACACACCCCCATCACCATCAATGGCGCTGCTATGGAGAGAGTGAGCAGCTTCCGCTTCCTTGGTGTACATCTGGCTGAGGATCTTACGTGGTCAGTACACATAAAAAAAACAGTGAAGAAGGCGCAGCAGCGCCTCTTCTTTCTCAGGAGACTGAAAAGATTCGGCATGAGCCCCCGCATCCTCAGGACCTTCTATCGCTGTGCCATTGAGAGCATCCTCACTGGATGCATCACCACCTGGTACGGCAACAGCACCGCTCACAACCGCAAAGCTCTCCAGAGAGTAGTGCGGTGCTCTGAACGGATAATTGGAGGTGAGCTTCCCTCCCTCCAAGACATCTACAGGAAGCGGTGCCTGAGGAAAGCGGGGAGGATCATCAAGGACTCCAGTCACCCCAGCCATAAACTGTTCAGACTACTACCATCAGGAAGGAGGTTCTGCAGTATCCAGTCCTGTACCAGCAGACTGAGAGACAGCTTTTTCCATCAGGCCATCAGACTGCTGAACACGTCATAGACACCTCACCCTCACTACTGGAACTTCAACATTATGCACTCCATACTGTACATTAATGCCACTGTTTTGCACATACCAACCTCTGTATATTTTATATATCTTATTTTATTGTTTTACTCTATTTCATTTGTAAAATATGTATATACATACACACACACACACACACACACACACACACACGTAGAAAAACATATTTAGTATACACATCCAGTAATGCATATACTCTTATATATTGTACATATATTTATTACTTCAGATTTAGCCATTCTTATATTTTGCTTGTTTTACGTTATTGTATTTTTGCATAACTCTGTTGCTTGTGAAGCTCGCACACAAGAATTTCACTCTCATGTACTGTACCAGTGTACCTGCACATGTGATGTGACAATAAAAGTAATTTGATTTGATTTGATTTTGATTTGATTTAAGGGGGCAAAACAATCGCATGAGTGCTGCTGTTTGCTGTCAATCACATGACCACTTAAAGACAAAGCAACAAGGTGATATATACCAGTTTTTAAATTGTGTTGGTAGGCCATGTAAAACCAGAGTCATGATGAACAATATATACGCGGCGTTTTTTTCCTTAATAGTTTCGTCACGTTTACTGTCTAAGGAGAGCGCAGCAAGACCTCTCTGCTTATGAGAGAAAAAACAGAACTTTTAGGAGTGACGGAGAGAGAGACAGATAGAGGAAAAGAGAGACAGTGAGTTTTGAGATGTGAGAAATTTGTCACGTTTAGCGTGTTTGGAGTGTGTAGTTAATGTGTTGTTTTGTGTAGTTGTGTGTAGTGTTGTGGATAGTTTTGTGTTGTGTGTGAGAACAATGAGGCGACTGCTGTCTCCAGGTAGAAACAAGAGTGATACACCTGCAGGTATCAGATTTTGAAATTTTGATTTTGAAATTGACAATTTATATTTTTCCATTTAAAGTTATGAAATATGATTAATTAAACATGTTTGTGGTTGTTAAAGTAAAAAAAAACACTTTATCTACTCTGATTTTAGATCAATTGTGTTAATACAGTATGTCAAAATGAAAACATAACTGTAAATTCAGACACGTGAGGTTGTGCTGAAAAGAATGACATCAAACAAAGCAAAGTAAATCGTTTTTAAAGGTAAAATGTGGAGGGAAAATAAAAGTAGTTAAAAATGGCCAATTATACCCTGGACCCCAGAGGGTTTAACTTTTTTTTAAAGTAACAAAATAGTTACTTTTCAAGTAATTAATTACTTTTAGAATAGTGTAACTCAGTTAATAACTCAGTTACTTTTTTGAAGAAGTAACTAGTAACTATAATTAATTACTTTTTCTAATTAACTTGCCCAACACTATTCATGATAAGGAAACTTAATACAGAGAAATGTGATTCCTGTGGAGAAGAGGAAACTCTAGAACATGATATATTACAATGATTCAAAACCTCAGTAACATAAAAATGAAACTGGATCTTATTGATTTACTGCAAAAAGACTCAAGAAGTGAAAGTGATCAGGCCTTATTCCAGTTCTGAAAAGAGAGTAAATTGTTGCTGGTCGACGTTTCAATTCACACTCCACACCAGTTGGTGGCGGTAATGCATCATTTTGGTGTTTGACAACCGCCAATAAACCCTGTACAGAAGAAGAAGAAAATGGTGAATTTGGATGATAAAACAAACTACACCAACATTTGGATCGATTTCTGCATCGATCTGCCCACCCTTGTCTCCTGGATCGTAGCTGAGATCAGCGTGAACCACGTGGGTCTCTGCTCCCTGATCTGTTTCCTGTGTTTGGAAAGAGTTCCAGCTTCATCGAGGAGTTTCTCTCGGTTTGTGGGCTCATCTAAAGGTAAGCACCGAGCTAACTTTACTGTGAGTTCAGTTCATGTTGAGTTTAGGTCCTGAATGAGGTCTTCTGCTGCTCTCCTCGGTGTCTGTTCACAGTTTATTGTGAACACGTTGAGAGAAGAGTGAGAGAGTGTTTGGAGAAAAACACCAACTAATTATTAGCTCAGTGGTTCCCAAACTTTTTTTTTGCTGGGCCCCCCTTTGTTTTACAAGAAAAATGTTCGCCCCCCCCCCCCCCCCATTTAGTAAACAATTAAGCAAATAGAAGTAATCTGCAATAAATTACAGGTAGTAAGAAAATAAACTACTAAGTCTTTTACGATTGAATGTCGTCAGCACGTAAACGGTGTTTCGAATCACCGAAAACGGAGATTTTTTTTAAACTCCTTTTTTTCCGCTTAGGTGTGGACGAGGAATACAGAGTTCGTCAACCAACGTCAAAGGTATGTGCCTTTTTTCACATCACGCTGTGAGCACGTTATTGTTTACATGAGATGAATTGCAGAATGGGAGAACTTTTTGACATGGGCGCACCGGTACGCCTAACTTTAAAAATGTAGGCGTCCTGGCACAAAAGTTAGGCACACTCAAATTTTTCAACCACATCACTTAACACCACAGTTTTACATGTGCACCTTCTTTGGGGGAGGGGGGGGGAAGTCCATACAGACAGTATTCATTTCTAAATTATTAACTAACACACCTGTGTGCTTTGTCAATATTGTAGAAAATGTTAAACTTAATCATCACATCGGCCTCCTCTGACGACCTGTTTGCTGCTGCATGCTGCTGAAAGGCAGTGGGGAGAGGGGACACTTGGGCATTTATTGCAGCATATAATGTGTTTTCTGGATACACTGCTGCTTTTTCAGCATTCAAAGATTGATGGCACCGTGTCAGAGCTGGCTATGAATTTCAGATCAGGCCTTAACTTGACAAAAAAGTTATCAATCGTTCTTTTCATCTTTTCTTATTACCCACAGCTACATCCACTTCTGTCAGGGCCTAGGCTGCTCACTAGGGCCGGGTATCATCACTGATTTCTATAATCGATTCAGTTCCGGTTCTCAAAGTCCTGATTCGATTCAACTTAGCCTCAGACAGTCAGAAATATTATAATTCTGATCATTTATCAGTACTGATACATGTGAGACTTCATCAGAATTGTGAACATCACAGCAGGTGCCTTTGTGTGTAAGTAACTGAGAATAAAACACAGAAAAACATGAAGGAGATTTTCCTGGTCTGGCTTTTTATAGCAGATAACCTTAAAAATATTCTGCAATGTTCTGCAATTTTGCATAATTTTAAGAAGTTTAAATTTCTTCAGTATTGAACAGCAGAAATTAGGCTTTCTTGTCCGAGGTCATTTAAGTGAAAAAAGAAAAAGACAGCGCTGTAAACAACGGTAGACTGGTGGGTAATAAGCGAATGAATAATGCAGAAAGAAGCGATTTGAGACGGGAAACTGTTCTTGAAGTACAGAGAGAGAGAGAGAGGGAGCTGTGTATGAAGTGTGATTTTTATCGTGGTGGAAGCAAAACAGCAAAAGTCAGAGGGAATTCATGACGACATTGATCAAATGTGAAGCCTAGTTTGCTGCTTCTTTTGCTGCTGGCTCGGCAAATTTTGGTTGTAGAGAGACAAAACCTGCAGCTCAGAATCAGCGCAAAAAAGCCGGAAACACAGAGCGGTCCCGACGCATCAGAATCGCTAAGCTCCGACAGCGTGTCAGTGTTCGGGCCGTGGGGTGAGAAAGCCGAGAAAGACAAAGCTGATTCTGATGCGTCGGGTCCGCTCTGTGTTTACGTCTTTGTGTGGAATCCGTTAATGAATCGATATTCAAGCTACTCACCTCTCTCTTCCACCTGCACTTTCAACTGGACCAGGGCCAATCAGAGAGGTCCCGCCCCTGACTATCTCTGATTGGTTTAGTCCACGATAGGGGCATAATGTGTATCTGTTGTTGACCACACGGAGAGTTGCAGAGATTTTATTTTTTTATTTTTTTTTTGTTACCCGAAAATATTTGGTCACACCTGTGACCAAAATATTTGGTCACACCTGTGACCATATTTTCTAGTCTCTGGCTTAGAATGAAGTTGGTTTGCAAACATATTCAGTGATGCTTCATCTCCTGCTTTGCGTTTGTGTGGGAGCCCCGTGCTAGCAGTGTCCAAGCATTGTTTCTCTCCCCCCCCTTTAGTCAGCTGCTGTGGATGAACACATGAGAGGAAGTGAACTCCTACAAAGTCTCATTTTAATGAGTCTGGCTGCTGTAAAGTGATGCACAGGAAGATGTTAACAAAAACTAATGAAACAGAGATGAAAGTAAACAGTGTTCATATTTGAAAGCACAGAGAATAAAAATATATTGTGCTGGTTAATGTGCAGCTCTTGGTGATTTGGGAGAATCATGTTTTTAATCATGTTGTGGATTGAATGTTGGGTTTTATTTTATTTTATCTTCAGAAGTTTTTCCCGCTTGTGATTGTTCAGATTGATTTGTTGGGTTGACTTGAATTATGTGAAGGTTTAAAGTAGGGGTGGGCAATATAAACGATATACAATAGGAACGATATAAATTTGGCCAACGATAGAGATTTTGACTATATCGCTCTATCGCGATAGCGCATGTTGATGATGTCATCAAGCTGCGCCTGTTTTGGTCAAAAGCATCGCAGCGGCTACAACCACTGGTCGTGTCCAAATTCATGGGCTGCCTCTTCCTGAGGCCGCATTTGTAGACCGATTACGTCACAGCGACGCGCCGAAGGCTGTCCAAATTCATAGGCTGCTCCGAATGCAGCCGACAAATGGGTCCTCATTTTCTCCGAATTTGAGGATGGGTCTGATGTATCCTTCTTTGCCCACCATATCCCAGAATTCATAGCGCGGCCCAGCCAAACTCTAGTTTCCGGTAATGGCGGCCGGTACTACGTTTTAAAATTACTCTTATTAATTTTTCTGGGTCACAAAATAAACTTTTAACATATTTTCAGGCGAGAAAGTAGCTGTGTAAACATCAAATATCTGCTCGGTTTATCAAGATATCGCATATTTGGAAAAGTGCTTCGACGTTTTCGGAGATGTCTGTTACCCACCAGCTCGATAGCTAGCCGGGAGCTCGAGGGTCACTGAAGCCGCCGAGAACGGCACAACTCCCGGCACAACTCCCGGCACATCATTTTCAGATCACCGCGGACTTTCGCTACTCGGGTATATAAGTACCTGAGACAACCTAAAAATGTTATTGTTGGGCTTTTTCAGTGTTTTGTTTGTTCGTGAGTAAATCGGTTTGGCTGAGATTAAAGTTATTAGATTAGATTAGATAAAATAAAACTTTATTAATCCCCCGAGTGGGTTCCTCCTTGGTTTTTATACAGCTGACTAAACGTCAAACAGAAAACTGATTAAACAGAAGTGTGAGACAGTCGAGAATTTACGCCAGTGTACTGTTATATTTTACATAGCAAGGAGCAGACGGCCGAGTTTATTAAACTCCACCGAGACAGCGGTGACGTTAATCAGAAGGCTAGACCGTCCAATTTCACTGCCGTTTACTTCCGGCCTACCCGACCGTCTGAGGACCCGGCCCACTTAGATTGCGAAGGCCCGGTCCTCAGGAGGATGCAGCCCATGAATTTGGACACGACCATTATCATCTGCAAATTATGCCGGGCGACAGTCATAGCAAAGAAATGAAGCACTTTTGAAATAGTGGGAAAGCCAAAAACTGCGCTTCCTCCACTTCCGTAACATTGATTCATTAATGTTGAATTCTCTCACAGCTGTTCTGTTCCCATGTTGTGGCAGTATATTAATAACTAGCCTCGTATTGTGCATGGATTATCTCAGTTGTTCTCCGGACTGAAGTTTGGCCCGTGTATAGCATCCTGCTATGCGGTTGTATTTGTCCCTGACCACCAGAATCACTCACCTTAACTTTTATCGAGTGGAAAAAAAGTTGCCGTTCATCCTCCAGCTTCACTGTGCTAATGTTATGCTAACATAGCTGTGTCGCTAGCAATCATGTAGCACAACATTATATAGGCTACGAGGTAGTCCAACTTCAGTAACCCTGCAAACGCCACTGCTGTTTAGTTTTCTGTCTTCATTTATGTTGGAAGTGGTAGCAGAGCTGTACGTTTTAATTAGTTTCAAAAATCTCTCAGTCAGAACATGGTATGTCATGTTTAGGTGGAAACTAGCGAGCTGACTTCCTGTTAACATCTAACTCTGTTAAATTGAATAAATTCTGTTTTCATGGATGTTAAACTTAATTGTTACACCTGATAAAGCAGCAACACTGATGATTTAATTAAAGATGAAAGAATTTAGACCGTTTTTAACTCTTAGTGTTCGTTTGACTTTGGGACCTGAAGCGGATGGAGTTTTGGACCCAGATTACTCCGCGAAGCTTCTCACTATGACAGTCGTAATGCTCTGACAATCCATCAAGCAGTGCGGCTTACCAAAGTTGTACTAAAACATTTTTTAACAGATTTCTGCACGCCAAAATCGGTTCGAGGTCAGTAAGCACAACCAGAATTCATACATAAGGCACACTCTCGATTTTTGAGAAAATTAAAGGATTTTAAGTGTGCCTTATAGTGTAGAAAATACGTTATACAGAAGAAAATTATATATCGCGATATCAATTTTAGGCCATATCGCCCAGCCCTAGTTTAAAGCTACACTTCCCCCAAAAAGAATAAACTATAATATTGAAGAATGTAATAATTATGGAGGACCACAAGAGCCACGCGCATCGAAATAAAAATTTCTGTGCTTTAATAATGAATTGTAGAATAAATTCTGCAATTGTAAATTCATTTTTGAATTCCAATTTAATAAACTGCATTTCAAAATTCTTTTTCCAATTGCATTTCAAAATCCTTTTTCCAATTGCACTTTAATAAACTGCAGTTCAAAATCCTTTTTCCACCTGCAATTTAATAAACTGCAGTTCAAAATCCATTTCCCTTTCCTGTTCGCTCCGGGATTAGCTGCTGGATTAGCTGCTGGATTAGCTCTTCGATTAACAACTTGCTGGAGGCTATTCAAATTAACCACACCGTGGGATGTAAGGAGCTCTCTGATTGGTTGGTCAGACACAGGCTGTCTGCCAGCCTGGATTTTTCTAGCTCATAGCTTCGCCCTGCTACAAAGCGTGTGTGCTTGTACAAAGGCCGTTCAGCGTCGGGATTTACACTCGGCTCGACACGGATATGTGAAGAATGAAGGGACCCTGCAGCGAAACGGAGAGCCCAACCTCTGACTGAGTGCCTGTCTACACAGTCTGACCACCTGTTGAAGGTAAGGTGCTAACGTGGCTAACGCTAGCATCACCGCACGTAGCCCCGTTATTTTAAGGACATCTTAGCTTATGAACATTTTACATCACAGCTGTACGAGCTCGCTGCGTGTTTTGTAAGCTGCTGTGCTCTTCACAAATAAAGCTGGAAGCAGCTAAGACTGTTAGAACCAGCACTGAGGCCTGTTACATTTATACAGTGTTAGAGCAATGGCTGCAACCTACAGCCTTTAAACTAGCGATTACAATGCTGACAGTAAACTCGTCAGTCCAGATGTTACCACATTACTCTGTGGTACTTAGAGTTAAAACAACTGAGACAGGCTGATTAAAATAACAGCTGTCAGTACTCATTCCTTATATCAAGACTGGAGATCACACTACTGATTTCAGTTCATTTAATATGTGAGTGCACAGATTCATTCTCAACTGGACATAAATGATGATCAAAGGTTGTATATATGATGAATTCATCAAATCCCAGCCTCTAACACAGTGCGCTGAATCTTAGCTTTGAATGTCCAGTATATTCTAATCAGTGCAATGTAAGCATTCACTGAACCTATAGTATCTACACCTGTGTGGCAAATGTGTGGTAAAGATACAGATAATGAAATTTAATTATTAATACAATATACATCATGAAAAATGAAAGCTGAAATTGATTGTTTAGTACTTTTCTCTGTATGCTCTGTGATTATAAAGGCCTTAAATTCTGTGATATATACTGTAAATGATTTTCACAGAGGTCTTAAAGTACTTAAATCACTGCTGATAGTCTGGTTGTTTATATTTTCACATCTTTTTGTCTATAGGGCTGTTTGATGACGATTTGGACTCCTCTGGGAGATGAGGACACACCCACATCTGTTCCATACTGCAGCCATTGATGGTGTTACGGCTCTGAGTCAGCTTTGGGCCATCAGACGCACACACTGGAAAACCAGCACCTGGACTTCATGCAGGAGAGACGGCCTCAGTGATGGACTCTGGATCCTCTACTTTACCTCTAATCTCTTTCTTCTTTAACACACAATTAAAATCACTCCAAAAGAGTGTAAACTTACTGAGGAAGTCTCTAACTTGTACACATTTGTACTTTTACTTGTTTTATGAGTTATTTTTAAGAAGAGTAAAGTTATTCAAATAAAGTTGTTATTCTTCTGTATTTATTCTTTTGTATCATGTACCACAGTCATACTGAACTTTACAGACCTGGTGAATTGGAGAAAACAAAGATCACACACACACACACACACACACACACACACACATATATATATATATATATATATATATATATATATATATATATATATATATATATATATATATATATATATATATATATATATATCATTCAGCTTCAGCAGTATTTCTATTCATCTTATGAATTCCAGTCTAATGTCAATTCACTGAGTTCAGTTTTGGTCTTAAACTCCAGAGAATACCACCTGGTTCAACAATCTTTCTATCTGCTTATTGGCAAAATGTTTTCTTCTTTCAGAAGAACATTCTTCTGAAAGAAGAAAACATTTTGGGCTCAATTTCAGCCTCAGGCAAAATTGAGCCCAAAGAAACAACAACAAAGTTTAGTTCCTCTGGATTTTCCATGGAAAATTGTTTTATCACTCATCCAGGTGACTTCTCCAGTGTCACGGATGACTGATGAATGTATCTCCCACTGGAAACCATTGTGTCCAGTTAAAGTCAATCGACTTTTTTTTAAGGAGAGTTGTTAGATGCTGTGCTCATGAGGACAATGGGTTTTAACTTGCAGCACAACACAAAGCTGCCATACTGGATCAACGATCAAAACACTTAATTGAGCAGAATTAAGGCAAAATGTAATATCCTCATATGACACATCACACATGATCCAGCATTGTTCTAAGAATGCAAACTTTCTTATTGGAAGTTTTCACAGCTGCCAGAAAGGGACAGATTTCTGGCTGGTCTTAATGAGTGGTCGTTGCTCTCTCGTTTTCTCTGGAATTGCTGCACAGAGGATGTAACACCCATGATAAGCACTGAGGTTTGTCCTTTCCTTGTCAGAAATCAGCAATACTCAGCTTCCAGCTAAGGAAAAGTGGAACCAGAAGATATTCAAATGCATCTTTCCACAGCTGCTGATGAATTCTACAAAAAACAAAGTTTGTTAAAAACATTTGCAGGTGAATCACCACTGATTTATCAGTGACATCCATTTACTCAAAAATTACTGACAAGTGGATAACTAGGATATATATATATATTTCAAAAATGTCCTGTACAAAATGGAACTGTATATGACAAATGTGGTGTGGTGCTTGTGGAATTTTTAACAAGGACCCTACAAAACTTTACAGTACTCATGCTGCCAAACTTTTGACAGCTAGGTGTGCAGTAGGGCTGGGTATCGTCACTGATTTCTAGAATCGATTCATTTCCGATTCACAAGGTCCCGAATCGATTCGATCCACGATTCGATTCGATTCGATTCGATTAAATTCGATTTGAATCTGGGAAATTTTGACAGTCAGAAATATTATAATTCAGATCAGTACATTGACATATTTTTGTATCTATAAAAAGGAAGCAGACACACGCAAGACTTTATCAAAGGTGTGAGCGTCACAGCAGATGCCTTTGTGTCAAAGTAGCTGAAGATAAAACAGAAAAACATGAAGGTGGTTTTCCTGGCCTGGGATTTTATAAAAATATTCTGCAGTACATCAAAAACGAAAGAAAACCATTAATCAACATATGAACGTTACCTCTGACGTTACAGCGGTTTTATTAGAGACACGACTAAGCGTTTTGCATTTTGCATAATTTTAAAAAGTTTAAATTTGTTCAGTATTGAACGGCAGAAATTAGGTTTTCTTTTCGGAAGTATGTAAAACGAAAAAAAAAAAAAAATAACAGCGGCCGACAGCGCTGTAAACAACAGTAGAGTTGTGCATAACAAGCAAGCGAATAATGCAGAAAACAGTACAGAGAGAGAGAGAGAGAGAGAGCTGTGCATGAAGTGTGATTTTTATCGTGGGTGAAGCAAAACAGTAAAAGTCAGAGGGAATTCATGACGATGTTTACGTGAAGCGTAGGCTGGATCTTCTTTTGCTGCTGGTTCAGTCAATATTGTTTGGAGAGAGATAAAACTAACAGCTTTAGAATCAGCGCAAAAAGGGCGTGAACACAAAGCGCTACCCGCCGAAATATCAGAATCAGCGAGCTGTCGGCATTCAGCACCGACCGTGACCGTGCAGTTGTTGTGCAGAAAGTGATTGCCGTCTGCGGGAACGCGCGCAGACACTTAAAGCTGCAGCGCCCGTCGGGTGAGAAAGGCGACATCTCACTGATTCTGATCCGCGGGTCCGCGCTGTGTGTTTACGTCCTTGTGCAGAATCCGTGTACCTGCTCTCATTTACTGTCTTAGCTGTTTGGTGGTTGTTGAAATTTTGTGAGGTTTCACCTGAGATTCTGACGTTTCGGGCAAAATAAATTTATATTAAAAAATCGATTCAGGATTTTAATGAATCGATTTCACGTTATCCAAGCCAGAATCGATTTTAATCGATGAATCGATTATTAAAACCCACCCCTAGTGTGCAGTTCCTGCTTTAAATGCATTCAAAATCTAAGTGATAAGAGGCCAGAAATGTTTGAACTCGCTTATGAACCTACATCACTGAGGCCGTCTCTCCTGCATGAAGTCCAGGTGCTGGTTTTCCAGTGTGTGCGTCTGATGGCCCAAAGCTGACTCAGAGCTGTAACACCATCAATGGCTGCAGTATGGAACAGATGTGGGTGTTCCACATCTGTTCCATTTGGACGATTTGGACTCCCAGAGGAGTCCAAATCGTCATCAAACAGCCCTATAGACAAAAAGATGTGAAAATATAAACAACCAGACTATCAGCAGTGATTTAAGTACTTTAAGACCTGTGTGAAAATCATTTACAGTATATATCACAGAATTTAAGGCCTTTATAATCACAGAGCATACAGAGAAAAGTACTAAACTGAATCAATTTCAGCTTTCATTTTTCATGATGTATATTGTATTAATAATTAAATTTCATTATCTGTATCTTTACCACACAGGTGTAGATACTGTAGGTTCAGTGAATGCTTACATTGCACTGATTAGAATATACTGGACATTCAAAGCTAAGATTCAGCGCACTGTGTTAGAGGCTGGGATTTGATGAATTCATCATATATACAACCTTTGATCATCATTTATGTCCAGTTGAGAATGAATCTGTGCACTCACATATTAAATGAACAGAAATCAGTAGTGTGATCTCCAGTCTTGATATAAGGAATGAGAGAACTGACAGCTGTTATTTTAATCGGCCTGTCTCAGTTGTTTTAACTGTAAGTACCACAGAGTAATGTGGTAACATTTGGACTGGCGAGTTTACTGTCAGCATTTTAATCGCTAGTTTAAAGGCTGTAGGTTGCAGACATTGCTCTAACACCGTATAAATGTAACAGGCCTCAGTGCTGGTTCTAACAGTCTTAGCTGCTTCCAGCTTTATTTGTGAAGAGCACAACAGCTTACAAAACACGTAGCTAGCTCGTACAGCTGTGATGTAAAATGTTCATAAGCTAAGATGTCCTTAAAATAACGGGGCTACGTGCGGTGATGCTAGCGTTAGCCACGTTAGCAACTTACCTTCAACAGGTGGTCAGACTGTGTAGACAGGCACTCAGTCAGAGGTTGGCTCTCCGTTTCGCTGCAGGGTCCCTTCATTCTTCACATACCCGTGTCGAGCCGAGTGTAAATCCCGACGCTGAACGGCCTTTGTACAAGCACACACGCTTCGTAGCAGGGCGAAGCTATGAGCTAGAAAAATCCAGGCTGGCAGACAGCCTGTGTCTGACCAACCAATCAGAGAGCTCCTTACATCCCACGGTGTGGCTAATTTGAATAGCCTCCAGCAAGTTGTTAATCGAAGAGCTAATCCAGAAGCTAATCCAGCAGCTAATCCCGGAGCGAACAGGAAAGGGAAATGGATTTTGAACTGCAGTTTATTAAATTGCAGGTGGAAAAAGGATTTTGAACTGCAGTTTATTAAATTGCAATTGGAAAAAGGATTTTGAACTGCAGTTTATTAAATTGCAATTGGAAAAAGGATTTTGAACTGCAGTTTATTAAATTGCAATTGGAAAAAGGATTTTGAACTGCAGTTTATTAAATTGCAACTGAAAAAAGGATTTTAAAATGCAGTTTATTAAAGTGCAATTCAAAAAAGAATTTACAATTGCAGAATTTATTCTACAATTCATTATTAAAGCACAGAAATTTTTATTTCGATGCGCGTGGCTCTTGTGGTCCTCCATAAATAATGTCTTCCTGTGTCAAACACAGCTGCAGTCAAAGCCAGGAAGGAAAGCACTGAAACCACTGATCAAAGCTCGTTAATCAAAGACCGCTGACCAATTCACAAAGAATTGTGGGGTCGCTGCAATCACAGCATTTGATCAATGAGCTTTGATCAGTGGTTGTTGATCAATGGTAATGAGAATATGCATATTAATGTTCAATAACTGACCTCCCAGCCCATTGTTCCTTCAGGGGTGCTAGTTTCAGTCATTATGCAAATGTACTGTTGAGGACTGCAGGGAAACCTGCAGTCAGCTGAGACTGAAGAAGTCACTTGGATGAGTGATGAAATGTTTCTCCTACTGCAAAAGCTACGTCCAGATTAGCAGAATCAAACTTTTAGGAATGGTGGAGGTGGTGGGACTGGGGGCCTGAAGGTCTTGAAGTGTGGGGTGGGGGAGTAACAGGTCTGTCCCTGTTTGTGGAAACCACAGCAGGAGCTGTTCAGGCTGTTGCTGGGTGTGAATTGTTGATGGAGTCTTTAAACTTGTAGTTGCTGTTTTCCAGACTGAAGCAGAGTCGTTAGCTGAAAACTGATTTTAGAGGTTCATTCAGGACACCTTCTCAGGCTCTTACAGCCTTACCTGTATCATAACAAAGTGTATAAACCCCAATCCACCTTTAACATGGTCCTTCTCCCAAACCTTCAAATATGACTTTCTGGCCCTGTCATAGTAAAGGGCTGCTTAGAATATTAGAGCCAATGTCACAAAGTTCCTCCTGAAGTATAAGTGAGTGAGAGAGTTCCCTCACTTTGCAGCACAACACGTCTCACAAGATTTCTACAACCAATCAGAGTGAAATTTGTACTTTGTGTTGTCAGATGAAGATATGAGACACTTTGAGTCTTCAGTGCAGTGTGGAGCCTAACAAAGATCTGTTTTGTGTCCCAGCTGATCAGCAGGAGGAGAAGAGTCTGACGGAGCAGCAGAGGAACATTTTCAGCCATCTGGACTCAGCTGAGTCACTACAGAGGAAACAATGAGCTCAACACAGAAGGTGAGGAAAATATCACAGTTTCACCAAATAATCAGTCACGTCTAAAACTCTCATACTCCCAACCTGTTGTATCACTGTGTTGTATTTTATTATATATTATGTTTTTTTAGACTATTATGTTTACAAACAAGTCACAAGCAAAGAGAGACCACAGCACTTGTTGAAATAAGGACGGTTTATTCATCAAAATTATTAATAATTAAATAGACAAAACATCTTTTTCATCACCTCAAAAAATACACGTTCAAAGCACCACAACAGCAGCCCGATATTAAACAGAAGCTGTCAGCTGAGCTCTGTAGAGTGGGCAATTATAATAAAGCTCTTTATTATAATTTGTAGATTCAAGCTGTTCTTCATATTTTTGGCCAGCAGATGTCACCAAAGAGGACTGTGTTGAAAAGCTTTGAGTAATGAACCTTTTTCAATACAAGCTTCAGTGTTTCGGAAAGCTTCATTTGGTCATCACTGATATGAATGATGTTATAGAAATAATCAGAGGAAGCAAAAGCACATTTACTCTATACTTGGTAGAAGTACAGATACTAGTTTTAAAAATACTTCAGTAAAAGTATTCATTCAACTTCTTTACTTAAGTAACAGTGAAAAAGTACAGGCTCTGAAATGTAATCATTGTAAAAAAGTAAAAGTACATTTTGAGGGTAAAATGATGGCTGTAGAGCAAACACTGTGGACACAGCAGCAGTTGAAAGAGAAGTGTTTAAGATGAATCTCGGCACAGTGAGAGACAGAGCTCGTTAGGCAGGCAGGTGTGAGCCTGGTTGCTATAGTGACTGCACCCAATGGCTCCATACACACGCACACAGACATGCACCTCACTTTTGCTGCTTAAAATGAACAGAAAAGTCAGCCCGAAACAAATAGTTCCCAAATGAAAAGTACAGGTCGTATTGACAAGATTCTTTCACCGTGAGCGGCAGCAATGTCTACTCTACTGAATTCTCAGTTTTCATGCCTGTGGAGTTTATTATATAGACGTGGTGACAGTGTAAAGACAGCCTGTACTTCTGATTTTCAAACGAATCTTCTGAGGCATTTTAACATTAGTCTATGGAAGGGTTGGAGGGAGGAGGCTGTGCATTGGTGACATTTATGAAAGAACCATAACACCTAGTATAATAGTAAACACAGTGGATGAAAGAGGACAGCGATGGCTACTTTTCAAGCATTCACACTAATAAGATTAGTAGATGAAATACAAACTATTTATTTCTAATAAAGGTACTCTGTTTGAATCAGTTAAGTAGAAAATGAAGGAAAATAAAACATGTGTATTTTCTGTTGCCTACACTGTAGAGGGCGACTTTGCCTCTAAACAGGAACATGAGCAGGGAAGAGGTTAAAGTGGGATTGAGCAGGTGGGGAACCCTAAAATCAGCTGTAGTGGCTCAGCGTGGGGAAAAGAATCACAGCTCACAATAATTTCTATTGAGAGCTCCAGTAGATTTTCTTAAAGTACAGGCTGTGATCAGCTGACCTGCTGCTCTCTGTGGATGTACACAACTGAATTCAACCAGATGTCAGCAGATGTTTCATGAGCTGTCCTGGCTGATTTCCATCCTCTACACTGACAGTACACTGTCTTTATATTAGACACTATACTGTTGGTATGAAGGTGGAACTCAGTGAATGAATGTCAGCATCATGAGCTTCAGTTTAAATGAATTTCTGCTACACTTGATGTAATCTAACTGTGACATGAGCACCACAGTCACTGTGCACCAGTCACACACTGTTTGTAGAGGCTAAGCCTATGCTTGAAGCCACTGAGGTGGTCGTTAACGGGGGTGACGCGATGTCACTGGTATGTATGAATTAATTAAACAGTCCAATAACTCCAGCTGTACTTATCTTGTCCTTTTTGTTCTTTATTCCAATATCATCTTGACATAACAGTGCAGCGGTCAGATTGTTTTGCAACAAGTTTCACAATCTAAAAAAACCCATAATGTCACATGTACAGACCAAATATCTGATTTCAGCACATGAGCACTTACATGTAAGCTTTAATCTGCAGTTGATCAAATCCCACTGAGCAGTCCTTCCCTTTAAATCTAACCTCTCTTCTTCCTCTCCTGTCCTGTGTGTCTTATCTTTCTCCATCTCTGAGTGAAGTTAGCTCTCTTTCTTTTCTCTCCCTGTGATGTATAGCAGCTGGACCTTTAGCCAGCAACACACTGTGAGACAAACTGCACACAAACAGTTTGTGTATTTGTTGATGTTTGTGATAGAAATTACCTGTTTGTTCAGGTGCTGTGCAAAAAAGAAAGAAGAACAGCGTCTCACTTTAACTCCTGACTATGACTCACAGTTTTGCCTCTTTCATCTCTTTTTATGTTTCATACCCTGGTGATTAGTACACGATCAGGATTGTCTTTCATGTGTTACTTTTCAGGCTCAGATCAGTTTGATGTTTGATGCCCTTAGTGATGAAATAACTCCCCTCAAATTCCTCAAACCAAAAGTAAAAAGACTGTTCTGAAAATGTAATGAGTACAAAGTCTTTCTTTTAATGTGGGGAGTAAAAGTAAGGGGAAAACAAGGAAAAATGATTTTAGAGTGTTTAAACAGTCATGAATTATTTTTAACACCAGGTTGGATGTAATGTGTTTCTACTACCAGTAGGTGGGGATAAGAGACCTTTAAGGAATTTGGTGCCACACTCCACCTTCAGGTTTAAAACTAGTGTTAATGGAGGGAGTTTGAAGGTTCAGTTTGTTCCACGACTGCATTTCACTCACTGCCTCTGTTTGTATCTCTGTCACTGCAGGACCAACATGGAGCGAGAAGTCAGCGCTCTCAGGAAGCCGACAAACCTCACAGAAGAAAGACAGAGAAAACATACACCTGTGACGAGTGTGGCAAGGATTTTACTGGGAAGGCTGAACTAAAACGTCATCAGGTCATCCACACTGGAGAGAGACCATTCAGCTGTGACTTGTGTGGAAAGTCTTTTACCATGAAGCATTACCTAAAACAACACCAACTCATCCACAGTGGAGTTAAAGCGTACAGCTGTGATCAGTGTGGCAGAGCTTTTACTCAAAGTGGCCAATTACAGAAGCATCTACTTACCCACTCTGGAATTAAGGCGTACAGCTGTGACATTTGTGGAAAGGATTTTGCTCTGAAGTCTACACTAAAACAACATCAGGTCATCCACACTGGAGAGAGACCGTTCAGCTGTGACTTGTGTGGAAAATCTTTTTCTTGGAAGCGTTCCCTAAAATCACACCAACTCATCCACACTGGAGAGAGACCGTTCAGCTGTCATGAGTGTGGAAAGTCTTTTACCAATTCTGGACACTTAAAAGCACACCAACTCATCCACAGTGGAGTTAAAGCATACAGCTGTGATCAGTGTGGCAGAGCTTTTACTCAGAGTGGCCAATTACATAATCATCTAGTTACCCACTCTGGAATTAAGGCATACAGCTGTGACATTTGTGGAAAAACTTTCAGCCTGAAACAGAACCGAAATATACACCTACGCATTCACACCGGACATGATGTGTACTGCTGTGATCATTGTGGTAAAGAGTTTATAACAGACACACACCTAAAACGCCACATGTTTACCCACACTGAGGAGAGACCTTTTAAATGTGACCTGTGTGAGATGACTTTTAAATCTCCACATTACCTGAGACTACACCAACAGATCCACACCAGAAAGAGACTCTCCAAGCGCGGTTACTGTGAGGTATGTATTTTTATTTCTATCTTTTCATTTTAGCCTGACTGTTTGGAACAACTCTGCTCATTAAACTGTGTTAGCATGTTAGCAATTCTACTGCATGGAAAAGGCTGCATCTGAGGCACAGTTAGTCTGCCTCAGATTGTTTTGCAGCATGTTTCACAATCTGAAAAAACATAATGTCCATGTACAGACCCAATATCTGATTTCAACACATGAGGACTTACATGTAAGCTTTAATCTGCAGTTGATCAAATCCCACTGAGCAGTCCTTCCCTTTAAATCTAACCTCTCTTCTTCCTCTCCTGTCCTGTGTGTCTTATCTTTCTCCATCTCTGAGTGAAGTTAGCTCTCTTTCTTTTCTCTCCCTGTGATGTACAGCAGCTGGACCTTTAGTGAGCAACACACTGTGAGACAAACTGCACACAAACAGTTTGTGTGTTTGCTGATGTTTGTGATAGAAATGCTGCATTTGAAATTACCTGTTTGTTCAGGTGCTGTGCAAAAAAGAAAGAAGAACAACGTCTAACTTTAACTCCTGACTATGACTGTGATTAGTGCGCATGCGCCAACCAGCGTGCAGCCTTTTGCAGTCGCTCCTGCTTTTTCTCTTAGTTTAGCTCTGTTTTCTTACGTATTCTTATTTTTTACTGACTTATATTTTCATCCGTTTATTATCTTTCACCCAATCATGTGGATTGAGAGAGTTTTTGTTCTTCTGGTGGCCGTGGAACTATTACTTTTATTAAGGAACGGGACTGCTGTACATCTCCTTCACGCATGGACTGTTTACTCCAGAGATCAGCTGATCGCCCTGATGCCGGCCGGCTCGCTAGCCAGATCCGCAGAAGTACCAGCTGAAATTTGGAGAAAAACACATCGGGGATGCAGAGGTCAAGGACAGAAGAGAAAAAAGAAGGAGATGGTGAGACAGCGGAGGCTCGAAGCGAGGAGGAGGTATAAACCGTGTCTGCCGTCTATCGTAATGGGAAATGTGCGATCCTTAGCGAATAAAATCGGCGAGCTCTCAGCACTGGTACGGAGTCAGAAGGAATATCGAGTGTGTAGCATGATGTGTTTCACTGAATCATGGATGCACCAGGACATTCCCGACGAGAATGCTTCAGTTGAAGGCTTCCACACTGTTCGGGCGGACAGAGACAGCATCGCTAGCGGTAAGCGGAAAGGAGGTGGGCTTGCTGTTTTAGTTAACAACCGGTGGTGTAACCCTGCCAACATAACAATCAAAGAAAGGATTTGTTGCCCGGACATTGAACTGTGTGCTGTTGGACTCAGGCCGTATTATTTACCCAGGGAATTCTCTCACGTCATCTTGGTGGCTGTTTATGTTCCTCCCTCTGCTAACCCCACAGCTGCATGTGACACTATTCACTCTGCCATAGCCCGGTTACAGACTCAGCACCCGAGTGCCTTTATTGTGATCTCGGGTGACTTCAACCATGTATCACTGGACAATACACTACCAACATTCAGACAATATGTGGACTGTCCCACCAGGGGAGAGAAAATTCTAGACCTACTGTATGCTAATGTAAAGGATGCATACAGCTCCTCCTCCCTCCCCCCACTTGGTAGGTCAGATCATAACCTGATTCACCTCACCCCCCGCTATGTGCCAGTTGTGAGGAGGGAACCTGTGACCACGAGGAGCATTAGGAGGTGGTCACAGGAGGCCTTAGCGGAACTACAGGGCTGTTTCGAGGTGACCAACTGGGAGACACTCTGTGAGCCTCACGCTGAGGACATCAATGGGCTTACTGAGTTTATCACAGACTACATAACTTTCTGCACCGACTCCATTGTTCCAGCTCAGACTGTTCATTGTTACCCAAATAACAAGCCGTGGGTGACTAAGGACATCAAAGCCCTCCTCAACAACAAGAAGAGGGCTTTCAGAGGGGGCAATAAAGAGGAGGTGAGGAAGGTCCAGGTGCTACTAAAGGATAAGATCAGAGAGGCTAAGGACAATTACAGGAGGAAGCTGGAGTGGAAACTCCAGCAGAACAGCATGAGAGAGGTGTGGAGGGGCATGAAGACCATCACTGGATTCAGGCCAACCAACAGCAGGGGAGCTGAGGGAGGTGAGGACAGAGCTAACGAGTTGAATCTGTTTTTCAATAGATTCGACACCACAGTGTCTGCTCACACCCCCACAACCTCACCTGTAGTCAGCCTGGAATCCAGAGCCACACCACTGTGCCAGCCTCTCTCTTCACATGGCGCTGTTGCCTCCTGTGAGATTCCTGACACCCCTCCCCCACCCATCACCTTCACTCAATACCAGGTTGAGAGGCAAATGAGGAGACTTCACTCAGGCAAGTCTGCTGGACCAGACGGAGTGAGTCCCCGCGTCCTCAAGGCCTGTGCCCCCCAGCTGTGTGGAGTCTTTCGTAAACTGTTTATGCTGAGTTTGAGTCTGCAGAGGGTACCAGTGATGTGGAAGACATCATGCCTCGTCCCTATTCCAAAGACGCCACGTCCCAGTGGCCCCCAGGATTACAGGCCCGTGACACTGACCTCCCACATCATGAAGACCCTGGAAAGGCTCATCCTGGACCAGCTGCGACCCATTGTCAGACCACATCTGGATCCCCTTCAATTTGCCTATCAGCCTCGTCTCAGAACAGAGGACGCCATCATCTACCTGCTCGATCGTGTCTACACCCATCTGGACCAGCCGGCGAGCACTGTGAGGGTCATGTTTTTTGACTTTTCCAGTGCTTTCAATACCATCAGGCCGACCCTCCTGGGTGATAAGTTAACAACGATGCAGGTGGATCCTTCTCTGGTGTCCTGGATTGTTGATTACCTGACAGGAAGACCACAATATGTACGTCTCCCACAGTGTGTGTCTGACAAGGTGATCAGCAACACAGGGGCACCACAGGGGACTGTCCTCTCCCCCTTCCTCTTCACCCTCTACTCCACAGACTTCAACCACTGCACAGAGACCTGCCATCTTCAGAAGTCTTCTGATGACTGCGTGGTTGGATGCATCAGGAGGAATGATGAGACAGAGTACCGGGCTGTGGTCGACTCCTTTGTCACGTGGTGTGAGCAGAATCATCTGCAGCTCAACGTGGCAAAGACCAAGGAACTGATCGTGGACTTCAGGAAGACCAGGAAACACTTGACCCCTGTTTCAATCCAGGGGGTCAGTGTTGACATTGTGGAGGACTATAAATATCTTGGAGTACACATTGACAATAAACTGAACTGGACAAAAATACCAAAGCACTTTACAGAAAGGGCCAGAGTCGTCTCTATTTTTTTGAGGCGACTGAGGTCCTTCAACATCTGCCAGAAAATGCTCAGGATTTTCTATGAGTCTGTTGTGGCCAGTGCGATCCTCTATGCTGTTGCATGCTGGGGGAGCAGGTTGAGGGTCGCAGATGCCAACAGACTCGATAAACTGATCCGTAAGGCCAGTAGTGTTGTGGGGATGGAGCTGGACTCAAGGTGGTGTCGGAGAGGCGGATGTTGTCCAAGATAAAGGCAATGTTGGATAACACCTCCCACCCACTCCATGACATGCTGGCCAGTCACAGGAGCACGTTCAGTGAGAGACTGAGATTACCGAAAAGCACCACTGAACGACACAGGAAATCATTCCTGCCTGTGGCTATCTCCCTGTACAACGCATCCACTTAACACACACACGTTTCTTTTTTCTTTTTCTTTCTTTTTCTTTTTTTAGCTATTTATTAATAAACGACTTATGTATATATATGCCTGTATATATTGTACTATTCTTAGTTAGTGTATTGTCTGTCTTGTTAATGTCTGTTTATTATGGAGCACTGTTTAAAAAAAAAAAAAGAAAAAAAAAAAAAAAAAATTCCCCTAGGGATCAATAAAGTATTCTGATTCTGATTCTGACTCACAGTTTTGCCTCTTTCATCTCTTTTTATGTTTCATACCCTGGTGATTAGTACACGATCAGGATTGTCTTTCTTGTGTTACTTTTCAGGCTCAAATTGGTTTGATGTTTGATGCCCTTAGTGATGAAATAACTCCCCTCAAATTCCTCAAACCAAAAGTAAAAATACTGTTCTGAAAATGTAATGAGTAGAAAGTCTTTTTTTTTAATATGGGGAGTAAAAGTAAGGGGAAAAAAGGAAAAAATGATTTTAGAGTGTTTAAACAGTCATGAATTATTTTTAACACCAGGTTGGATGTAATGTGTTTCTACTACCAGCAGGTGGGGATAAGAGACCTTTAAGGAATTTGGTGCCACACTCCACCTTCAGGTTTAAAACTAGTGTTAATGGAGGGAGTTTGAAGGTTCAGTTTGTTCCACGACTGCATTTCACTCACTGCCTCTGTTTGTATCTCTGTCACTGCAGGACCAACATGAAGCGAGAAGTCAGCGCTCTCAGGAGGCCGACAAACCTCACAGAAGAAAGGGACAGAAAACATACACCTGTGACGAGTGTGGGATGGGTTTTATTGGTAAGACTTCACTAAACCGTCATCAGTTCATCCACACTGGAGAGAGACCGTTCAGCTGTGACATATGTGGAAAGACTTTTTCCAGGAAGGGTTCCCTAAGAAGACACCAACTCATCCACAGTGGAGTTAAAGCGTACAGCTGTGATCAGTGTGGCAGAGCTTTTACTCACAGTGGCAACTTACAGAATCATCTAGTTACCCACTCTGGAATTAAGGCATACAGCTGTGACATTTGTGGAAAAAACTTCAGTCAAATAGGGAACCGAAATACACACCTACGCATTCACACCGGACATGATGTGTACTGCTGTGATCAGTGTGGCAAACGGTTTATAACCAACATGCAGTTACAACGCCACATGTTTACCCACACTGAGGAGAGACCTTATAAATGTGACCTGTGTGAGAAGACTTTTAAATCTCCACATTACCTGAGACGACACCAACAGATCCACACCAGAAAGAGACTCTCCAAGTGCAGTTTCTGTGAGGTATGTATTTATATTTTTATCTTGTCATTTTAGCCTGACTGTTTGGAACAACTCTGCTCATTAAACTGTGTTAGCATGTTAGCAATTCTACTGCATGGGAAAGCAGCTATATAACAATGGTATTGTAGTATTGTAGCAGTTGTATCAATGCTTATTTATAACTTTACTACTCTTAGACATTAGTGTCAAAAATACTAATTTAATATTATAATTGCTGTGTCATCGGGTAGTAGTGTTATTCCTGTGTCCCAGTCAGCTGTGTTATAGCTGCACAGTTACAGTGTTCTTAATGCAGTATTAGAATTATTGCAGTGTTACATTCGTAGTTTAACACTGTGTTGGTACCATGCAAATATTAGCAAAGGAGTACTTTAGTGTCAGTCACATGTTGCTGTAACATGAAACAACTATTACTGTAGTATTATGGTGATAGTATTGTAGTTATTGCAGCCCAGTAAACTGAGTTTTTTAACTGAAACAGTAAAATGTAATTGGACTTCTGCAGAGATGCTCTTTATTTCAGGCGACGTTCAGGATAAAAATGTTGAAGGACTGACTTACACTGTCTTTGTGTCTTTGTTTAGAAGCAGAGTGACACAGATGGATCCAGTTCTCAACCCTGTCATCACTGTGGAGGTGGGAAAGACTTTCACTGTGACCTTTGTGGAAAAACTTTCAGTTACCAAGAAACCCTAAAAATACATCAACATAAACACACTGGAGACAAGCTGAACTACTGCAAAGAATGTGGGAGCAGCTTCACCACATTAAGTGGATTAAAACGACATGAACTCATTCACAGTGGGGTTAAAAAGTACATATGTGATCAGTGTGGATCATCTTTCATTACTGCAAGTCACCTTAAAACACACAAACGAGTCCACACAGGAGAGAAACCATACAAGTGCAGACACTGTGACAAAAGCTTCTCACGATCAGATCCTCTGAGCCGTCATGAACGTACACACATTGAAGGAAACTACAGCTGTGACCAGTGTGACAAGAGCTTCAGGAATCTCAGTTCATACTCCAAACACAAACGATCCCACGTTAGTAATAAACTGTTTCACTGTTACCAATGTGCCAAAACATTCATTTCATTGTCTGCTCTGTGCAAACATCAGTGTGATCACTCAGGGCTGAAATCACTCCCATCACAGTGAATCTGAAGAGACAGAAAGATCCTCTTCTGGTTTCAAGGTCACACTCAAAACTCTTGAGATCAGGCTCCACAGAGTTCAAATTGAATCTCCTGTAAAGATCTGATGAGGCAACTATGAATGAAAATGGTTCTCTAGTCTCATTTTAAGCTTTCTAAACTGTTCTGCTTCAGAGCTCACGTCGAGTGGTTTGCTTTGTTCCAGCAGTTGGATGAAGAAGTTTGAGCTGTGATTTCATTTCCTGTATTTCAGAGTAAAGACTGAAGTGACAAATGGAAACATGTTTACAGTCAGAGTCAGATGAACTGTGTTCAGTGGCACAGATGGAGGTTTATCAGAGGAGGAGACTTGGCTGTTCTCCTCTCACACTGAACAGGGTTCCTGCAGCTTATTAAAAATCTGACCTGAAATATATGAAAAATTTCCTTGTAACACTGAGTTACAGTAGGGGGGCTGCTCCGTAATCCAGTTCAATAACACATCTTCTGACATTAAACATAAGCTTATTTAATAACGTGGATCTCTTTTTGTCCAGATTTTTATTCAGATGCAGCAACCGTGGTAAGAATTGACCCGGATCTTTACAGATCTTATAATTTAGTATCGAGTTCATTTCCTTGTTTATGCAGAGCCAGAATTTAGACATTTTTGGACAATCCCATAAAAGACACATAAGTGCAGTCTGCTGTTTTATATTTGAGACAAAAGGTTGAAAGGTATTTAAAATATATTATTTTTCCTTAAACTTGCATTAAAACTTCTGATTTTGTATTTAAGATGTCAAAATGATTAATTTTGGAAAATCATTTTTTAATGTTTTCATTTGTGGTTTATCAACGTTTGCTGATACAAAGCAGGATGGATCTGTAAAGGGCTACTAGCTACATTAAGTAGGGGTATAGATGTGCACAGGCTGCCTTGAACGACCAGCAGGTAGTGGGATCTGGGTACGTGAACCCTCCTAGTACAGTTGACCCGGATACTTACTGTAGCAGCCCTTGGCATCAAGAACGACCGAAGAGTCTCTAACGGGTGCAGCCATTTATTTCCTCACCACACGGCTCATTCTCTGGCCATCATTGAGCACCGTGAAAACTATAAAATAAGAAAAAATTGATACCCGTACAGTCCTTTTGAACTATAACAATGAGCAATAACAACAATGAGCTTAAGTTAATTCAGGTAAGTTCTAACAAGTCATTCTAACCCACATAAAATGAGGGTACCACTTTAAGGAGTTATAGATATGAGGAGAGATGGACAGCCTGCCCAACCAATCGAAATGCACAAGTCCCAGTATGTTTTGGCCAATGGGAAAGCATCCTGCCGCTGTGTGTCCCACTCACCTGCTCTGTGGTCGCTGCTATGTGTGGAGGTAGTCGCGTGCTGGCAGGAGAAAAGAGACTGAAGCTTTCGAGCTGGAGAAAGTATTAGATATAAGTTGCAACCAACTATGCTGCACATAGGTTCGCTGATTATCAGCTACCTTCCATGTTAAGAGTAGCCACAGGCTATGTCCACACGTACCCGGGTATTTTTGAAAACGCAGATTTTTCTATGCGTTTGCACCTTTCGTCCACACGTAAACGCCGTTTTCGGTCACTGAAAACGGAGATTTCTAAAAACTCCGGCCAGGGTGGATATTTTCTAAAACTCCGTTTTTGCATTTACGTGTGGATGAGAAAAACGGAGAAAACGCAGCGTCAAAGGTGTGCGCCTTTTTTGACGTCACAGTGTGCGCCACGTTGTTGTTTCGGTGAAATGAATTTCTACAATACTGTTACTGTTAATTGTACTCTCTGCAGTGTTTAAATGCTTACATATGCATGCACAGTTACTGTCCCTCCACACATACGACTCGGTTCTGCTTCTATGCCCCAGCTTTGTTTACTATTTCCCGCCGAGGCTTCTAGACTTCTGATTGGCCAACATTTCTACACGGTTAGGAATATATCGCCACCTGCTGCTTTGGCATGTTCGTAGCAGCGTTTTCCTTCATTTCTGCCTTTACGTGTGGACGGGATTATTTTTTAAAACGAAAACGGAAAATCTCCGTTTTCAAAAATACCCGTGTACGTGTGGACATAGCCACAGTGAGTAAACAGGCGAATGCTGCAGTTTTCTGGCGACTTTAGAAAGTACCGCGTGGAGCTAAACTGTTAGCCTTTGTTAGCTCGGGTTGCTATCAACTGCCTTAAAGTTTCTCAATCTGCTTCCAGAAGCAAGGTAACACTTGAAGCACAACTTGTGTTTATTTTCCTTCACGTCGTGTTACTGTTATTAAAGAGAAAAACAACATGTCCTGTTACATTATTTAGAGCCCCACATTTTCCGACCGAGAGACACCATACCATTTTCTTCGGCCGTGATGCACTAAGATCCATGAGCACATGTTGTATGTCTAAGTTAGTTCACGTCTGTTTCACATTTTATCGCTGAGAAACTGAATTTAACTGAATTGTTTGATTAATAGTTTTCGCACATGCACTGACTTTACTTGGTTTAATGCATAGTTTGTGTAAGAGAGATGTTTTATTTTTGCAAATTTGAGTATTTTAACTGCAAATTGATGTTGAATGTGATTTCAACAAAATCTTAGTTGTGAATTATAGTTAGAACAGCATAATGAATATTTGAATTGCTCTTCTGACCCTGTCTGTTGACGGGTCAGGGTTTTTGTTTTTTTTTTTGTATGCTGAATTGTTCCTGAGGTGGATTCCTCCGGTGAAATAGATGGCGAGCCTTCCAACCTGGACTTCGAGAGACTGAGATTCGCTTCTTTTCCACTTGATGATCTGCTGCACCTTGTGGTGTGGTAGGACTGTATCACTCACACTTTCATACACAGCTGGTTATACATAAGACCACCGACTGACATTCTCTCACCCCTATTTTCTTTCACACCTTGGGAATATTTTGGACTTTACCCCTTGGACATTTTTTATTTGGGACTTTAAATAATAAGCTGTTGTGAAGAATATTATCCACATGTGAAAAGAGTGTGAGATTTTCACTTGATTGTACTTTAGATTCGTGTAATCTATTTCTTTAAGAGTTAAGGAGTCAGGTTACTAGGGTGCACCCGAACATTGAAACCCGAATGTTGAAACCGAACATTGAAAACCAAAAGTAACACTTGGCCAAGTCATTGTTTTAATAGTTTGTGTTTTACTTTTCTTTCATTTTTTTTTAAGTTTCCTTTCTACCATTGTAAAGTGTCTTTAACCTGTGCTTGACAACCTTATAGTGTATTTCACTAAAGTTTTCTGGTTCTTTTGAGTTACATTCGTGTCTCTGTGTCTCATTTAAACACACCCATGTGCTCCTATAGTCGAGCCTATTGGCCCATTTATACATACTTTTCAACAATTCCCCTTACCATGTTACATAATTCTCAGATATACAGTCACAGATTAAATAAAACAAAAGGGGTTACTTCAAACAGCATCAAGGTTTTATACAGTTCGGTTAAATAAAATATAACAACAGATCACCTCTCATCACTTACCTCAGTCAGGGCTCTAGACTAACTTTTTGCCATGGGCGCACAAAAGTTAGGCGCACACAAATTTTTCAAGTGCATCATTTAAGACCGCAGTTTTACATGTGCACTTTTTTTTGGGGGGGGGTTGCTGTCCATACAGACAATATTAATTTCTAAATTATTAACTGACAATCTTGTGCTTGAAGTGCTTTGTCAATATTGTAGAAAATGTTAAACTTAATCATCATCTTGGCTCCTCTGACGACCTGTTTGCTGCCGCCTGCTGCTGAAAGGCAGTGGGGAGAGGGGACACTTGGGCAGTGTATTTATTGCAGCATATAATGTGTTTCTGGATACACTGCTGCTTTTTCAGCATTCAAAGATTGATGGCTCCGTGTCAGAGCACTGGCTATGAATTTCAGATCAGGCCTTAACTTAACAAAAAAGTTATCAATAGTTCTTTTCTTATTAAAGCTACATCCACTTCTGTCGGGCCTAGGCTGCTCACTGGGGCTGGGCATAGAGCTGGGCGATATGACCCAAAATTCATATCTCGATATTTTTTAGCTGGATGGCGATATAAGATATATATCTCGATATTTTTTTAAAGCCACAAAGTAAGAACAAAAAGAGAGTTCTTAGTCAAAGCTGTGTCCCAGATGTCACACAGGCACTTTTATTAACATACAGCATAGATGTACATGAAAAAAACTACTCAAAAATAAATTATGAGCATTTATTAAATAATGATGCTCTATAAATAAAAGAAAACTATGTTGTTTTGTGCATAACAAAGAGCTCACAATTGTGCAGTCAAAATGTAAACTAAAAGACGCTGAGCATAATAACAGACAGATTTCAGAGCAGCTCTATTCCCAACTTCTACTGCGTGACTGACAGCCTGGAGTTTGAAATCCTCTTTGTAACCATGTCTCTGAACAGGTGCCATTTATGGTTCTTATACACACACAGTACGGTAATATTACGTTGAAGCACAGTACGTATTACTCCGCGAGGCTCCTCGGTAGCCGTAATGCTCCGACAATCCATCAAGCGGTGCAGCTCCCTAGCTTACCAAAGTCGAACTAAAACATTTTTTGACAGATTGCTGAGCGCTGTGTACCATATAAAATCGGTTCGCGGTCATCAAGCACAACCAGAATTCATACAAAAGGCGCGCAGTCAACTTTTGAGAAAATTAAAGGATTTCAGGCCGTGCAGTTAGGCGTTAGCGTGGTTAGCTCGTTAACACGTTGACGCCGTCCAGCCCCACGCACATGGCGATGCTTAGTAACTTGTTAACGGAGATTTGCCGTGTCCATCTTGTCGCTGCCTGCAGGTGAAGCGATGGGGGAGGAGGGGGAGTTGTGTTTAGTGAAGGAGGGGCGAGGTCGAGTAACGTTGCGTAAAGACAAAAGTGGACGAAAGAGAGGCAAACTTGCGGCTCCGCAACTATAATTATAACGTAACATAGACTATCTCGATATAAAGGATATTGTCACATCTTATATCTCGTATAAAAATATATCGATATTTTTAAAAAACTCAATATATCGCCCAGCTGTAGCTGGGCATCATCACTGATTTCTATAATCCATTCAATTTCGGTTTTTAAAGTCCTGATTCGATTCAACTTAGCCTCAGACAGTCAGAAATATTATAATTCTGATCATTTATCAGTACTGATACATGTGAGACTTCATCAGAATGTGAACATCACAGCAGATGCCTTTGTGTGAAAGTAACTGATAATAAAACAGAAAAACATGAAGGAGATTTTTCTGGTCTGGCTTTTTATAGCAGATAACCTTAAAAATATTCTGCAATGTTCTGCATATAAAGTTTAAATTTCTTCAGTAATGAACAACAGAAAAAATAGGCTTTCTTGTCCGAGGTCATTTAAGTGAAAAAAAGAATAGAAAACACAGCGCTGGCCACAGCGCTGTAAACAACTGTAGACTGGTGGGTAATAAGCGAATGAAAAATACAGAAAACAGAGATTTGAGACGGGAAACTGTTCTTGAAGTACAGACAGAGAGAGGGAGAGCTGTGCATGAAGTGTGATTTTAATAGTTGTGGAAGCAAAACTCATGACGACATTGATCAAATATGAAGCGCAGTTTGCTGCTTCTTTTGCTGCTGGCTCGGTGAATTTTGGTTGGAGAGACAAAAACACAGAGCGGACCCGACGCATCAGAATCGGTGAGCTCCGACGGCGTGTCCGTCTGCGGGCCGTCGGGTGAGAAAGCCAAGAAAGACAAAGCTGATTCTGATGCGTCGGTCTGCTCTGTGTTTACGTCTTTGTGTGGAGTCCGTGTACCTGCTCTCATTTGCTGTTTGGTGGTTGTTGAAATAGTTTTGTGAGCTTTAATCTGAGAATCTGGCGTTTCTGGCAAAACACAGTTATATTTAAAAGTCAATTCAGGATTTAATGAATCGATATCGCTTTATTCAAGCTACTCACCTCCCTCTTCCACCTGCACTTTCAACTGGACCACGGCCAATCACAGAGGTCCCGCCCCTGACTATCTCTGATTGGTTTAGTCCACGATAGGGGCATAATGTGTGTCTGTTATTGACCACACGGAAGGTTGCAGATTTTTCTTTCTTTTTTTCTTTTTTTTTTTGTTACCTGAGCAGTTAATTTTTGTTTTTAGTCGCACCACTGAAAAATTTGGTCGCATTTGCAACCAAATTGGTCGCACTCTAGAGCCTTGTCAGTCCGCTTGCCAAGGGTGCAAACTCCCGTGAACACTTAAACACTTAAGTGTTTAAGTCGACCCGTTTCTCATGGGGTGCTGCTAGCTTGCATGACACACATGTCTAAGCTAAAAAATAGCACATAGATGTAGGTAACGTAAGTACAGAACACAAAGTTGACTGATCAAACCAAAAGGCTTTAATGAGCAGCTGGATTTGTCTCGCACTAACTGGCTGAGTTAATACCAGTGGTGTGAAAAATTTAACAATAACCTGCAACACACCCAGTGAGCTGGATTTGAAGTGGGTTTAATAAACACATTGCAATGTGGAGAGAGCATCGCAGTGAAACACCAAGACCATCTCTGAATTGTGGCCACCGCCCTTACATCTTATATACAGACACAAAGAACATTCCACAAACTCTTACATGTTGGCCCCTCTCACAGGGGGACTCTACCTCCTCCCTCACAGAGAGAATTATGACCTTGTTTTCTGCTTGGCCGTCACCTAAAGATTTAAATCCCCGATAAGCAGAAGGAGTCCCACTATCTGTTTAACGTCTCCCATTACATTGGCCTCACTGTGTTAGCATTCCAGATGCATGTACACTGGAGACAGGAGTGCTCTTACTATAGTAAAGTGAGAACGTGATATTACTATAACTAACTTGATATGATTAAATATGTGATTAATACATGAGAAAAGAAATCTGCCACCACTTTCCACCCTTTGTGATACCACAATTAAGAATTTAAAATAATTAATTAAGAATCACATAAAAAGACATGGAGATTTCTTTTCTAACTACTGAACATCAGCACCATTGTGTACTCAAAGAATTCACAATGTGCATCCTCCCTAAAGTCAGGCGGAAAAAACAAATTCACATTTTATGGTCATCTTCTATCCATCTGGGTCTCCACCCTTTGTTCGACGGATGGTAGTTATATCATAAAAGAAAACACAATATGAGATCACATACAGAAATGAAACAGCATTTGTTTTTCATCTGCAAAGAAAACTTCAACCTTGGGTTACATCAAAAGGAGGAGAGATGCTTTTGAAATGGATTGAATCGCTACAATCCTTTTAAACACAGGACTTACAATCTAATATGGTCAGTGTCCTAGGTAGGTGAATTTCCTCAGAAGCCCATTGTAATCTAGAGAAGCTCACCTTATATTTGTTCTCAATTAAAGTATTTTATAGCGCTTTTACTCCCAATCTTGCAGGCCTGCTTTTAAATCATCAGCACACAAAATATCACCCCCAGAGGGATTATACCTGGCAGGTTTTTTTCCTAAGTGCACTGGTACAAAAAACATATTGGGCATAGTTCCAGACATGTCTAAGTGTAAAAAAACCCCAAAAAACTGTCTTTCTCTTAGAAACAGAAAAACAACCTAAACCTAACTGGAAGAATCAGCCTGATACTAAAATAAAACTTCAAAGTCTGCCAGAACAAAATCACAGGAGATGTCTTACTTTCAGGTGAAACAACATGCTGTAGGGGTTAGAACCTGCCATGCAGTGCTGCAGTCACTCTTCTGGCTTTAATTAATAACTGATGCTTACATGGTTTGAAATCAGACTTAAGAGTCACTACCTTTGTTCATTTTCCCCACATCATATTTACTGGTTGCCCACAAGTGCTTCAGAATATCACACAATTCTGGAAAGTCTGGGGCCAACCAGCATACTTCCACCTGCTAAATACACAGAGAAATTTCCCCCTTTTTTTATTAGTAGCTGCACAGTTCACAGTTCCCACAACACAAATGTTCACCATTTAAAGCTTCCTAAACACTTCATATCAATATTTCATCACTGGAATGTGAATTTCTTCCCCAGGTCTGTGCTTTT
The DNA here is from genome assembly GCF_036321145.2 of Pelmatolapia mariae. Taxonomy (NCBI): domain Eukaryota; kingdom Metazoa; phylum Chordata; class Actinopteri; order Cichliformes; family Cichlidae; genus Pelmatolapia; species Pelmatolapia mariae. Next base: position 6,648,027 of record NC_086235.1, on the reverse strand, counting down.
TCACTCATTTTTCATTTTCACAGACCCAATCATTTCATTTAGCTTTTCTCCTTTTTTTTTCTCCAAAAGTAAATGTGTAACATGTTGCCGTGTATTTCACGACACAAGTTTGTTCTTATGTATTCAGAGTGTATATCTAAAGTGTACTCATACATCAGAAACAGGAAACTCAACCCGCTGCTACATCTTATTCACTTGTTTTATAATCCAGTCATCCTTCCCTGAGCTAGTAACAATCAACTAATTTGCATATCAGCTATTAACCCACTAAGTTAACAGGATGACAGAAATGCATGTTCAAAATATTAACACAAAAGAGAATTTCCTTCATACAATAAATTACTTGTGCTGCACCAATGTCTATTTGAGATGTCTATGTGAGTGCACATGAGTGCCTGTGTGTGCGCGTACCTGTGTGTATGTGTAAGTGCACGTGAGTGAGTGTGCATGTGGGTGTGGGTACGTCGTAAGTGTCTCTGTGTAAGTGACTTCCTGCCTATGATAAAAGTAATCTCTTTACTCAAGCTACCCCAAATTCTTCTACAGAACATAGAAAATAGAGTTAATATATTACAAACACTGAGACCCCCACTCTGCATCCACTGGGTCATTGGCCTCTTGTTGTCTTACATTTACAGATAAGGTGGAGAGTCTCCTGCAAACCTACTTCTAAGTTATAACAATTATGAGTTTCTCAGGTACAAGCATCAGCATCAGCAATCCCCAACTGCAGCTTCCTGTCTCCTTTTATGACAGGCAGGCCCCCAGTGTCCATAAATTCCTTTCCCTCTAAACAATTACACACACTCTCAGGCCTACAGCTAAGCCAAACTAAAACACACAGACAAATCCTTCCCTATTCCTCTCATCTACTACTGGACCCTCTTATCTAAGTAATTAAGGTGGACGCTACAGCTTTAAGCAGCTGCGCGCGCTCCCGCGGACGGCAATCACTTCTTGGCACAACACCTGGAGCTAAGGGGGCAAAACAATCTCATGAGTGCTGCTGTTTGCTGTCAATCACATGACCACTTAAAGACAAAGCAACAAGGTGATATATACCAGTTTTTAAATTGTGTTGATAGTCATGATGAACAATATATACGCGGCGTTTTTTTCCTCAATAGTTTCGTCACGTTTACTGTCTAAGGAGAGCGCAGCAAGACCTCTCTGCTTATGAGAGAAACAAAACAGAAGTTTTAGCAGTGACGGAGAGAGAGACAGATAGAGAAAAAGAGAGAGAGTGAGTTTTGAGATGTGAGAAATTTGTCACGTTTTGCATGTTTGTAGTGTGTAGTTAATGTGTAGTTGTGTGTAGCGTTTTGGATAGTTTTGTGTTGTGTGTGAGAACAATGAGGCGACTGCTGTCTCCAGGTAGAAACAGGAGTGATACACCTGCTGCTGTCAGACCTGCAGGTATCAGATTTTGAAATTTTGATTTTGAAATTGACAATTTATATTTGCATTTAAAGTTATGAAATATGATTAATTAAACATGTTTGTGGTTGTTAAAGTAAAAAAAAAATCACTTTATCTACTCTGATTTTATGTTTTTTTTCCTGATTTTAGATCAATTGTGTTAATACAGTATGTCAAAATGAAAACATAACTGTAAATTCAGACACGTGAGGATGTGCTGAAAAGAATGACGTCAAACAAAGCAAAGTAAATCGTTTTTAAAGGTAAAATGTGGAGGGAAAATCAAAAGTAGTTAAAAATGGCCAATTATACCCTGGACCCCAGAGGGTTTAACTTTTTTTTAAGTAACGCAGTAGTTACTTTTCAAGTAATTAATTACTTTTAGAATATTGTAACTCAGTTAATGAATCAGATACTTTTTTGAAGAAGTAACTAGTAACTATAATTAATTACTTTTTCTAAGTAACTTGCCCAACACTATTCATGATAAGGAAACTTAATACAGAGAAATGTGATTCCTGTGGAGAAGAGGAAACTCTAGAACATGATATATTACACTGATTCAAAACCTCAGTAACATAAAAATGAAACTGGATCTTATTGATTTACTGCAAAAAGACTCAAGAAGTGAAAGTGATCAGGCCTTATTCCAGTTCTGAAAAGAGAGTAAATTGTTGCTGGTCGACGTTTCAATTCACACTCCACACCAGTTGGTGGCGGTAATGCATCATTTTGGTGTTTGACAACCGCCAATAAACGACGTGAAGAAGACGACGCGCCTTCCGCGATGACGGATGGAGCTTTTTTTCATCCAAAGTGAGTAAAAGAGTGAATTTGGATGAATAAATAATAATAATAAAATAAACTAAACCAACGTTTGGATCGATATCTGCATCGATCTGCCCACCCTTGTCTCCTGGATCGTAGCTGAGATCAGCGTGAACCACGTGGGTCTCTGCTCCCTGATCTGTTTCCTGTGTTTGGAAAGAGTTCCAGCTTCATCACGGAGTTTCTCTCGGTTTGTGGGCTCATCTAAAGGTAAGCACCGAGCTAACTTTACTGTGAGTTCAGTTCATGTTGAGTTTAGCTCCTGAATGAGGTCTTCTGCTGCTCTCCTCGGTGTCTGTTCACAGTTTATTGTGAACACGTTGAGAGAAGAGTGAGAGAGTGTTTGGAGAAAAACACCAACTAATCATTAGCTCAGCATGCTGGGAGAAGTTGGAGCAGAAAAGTCTTTTCATTGTCCCTGCAGCTGTTTTTCTGCATGCACCAAACCTCTACAGCCTCATTTCTATTTGAAGTGATAACAGGAAATGGATGAGAGCGATCTGCTGCAGTATCAGGGTCACAATAAACTTTATTGTCCAGCTGCTGTGGATGAACTCATGAGAGGAAGTGAACTCCTACAAAGTCTCATTTTAATGAGTCTGGCTGCTGTAAAGTGATGCACAGGAAGATGTTAACAAAAACTAATGAAACAGAGATGAAAGTAAACAGTGTTCATATTTGAAAGCACAGAGAATAAAAATATATTGTGGTGGTTAATGTGCAGGAGAGTGTGAAGAATGTAATAATGTCTTCCTGTGTCAAACACAGCTGCAGTCAAAGCCAGGAAGGAAAGCACTGAAACCACTGATCAATGACCATCAGTACTGTGGGAAATATAAATGTTGCAATATTTCAATAAGTGCCATATTAATCAAGAGGTGATAGAAGGTTTAAACTGGAAGACATTTAAATTAGTGTTTTGCTTGTAACTGCATACGTGCCTGCGCAGATTAGAACAGGATGGACTCAGGATGTTTCACAACGAGAAACAGGAAACAGATGGGGGTGAGAGAGTGTTGAAACCGTTAGCGAGGAACAAACATCAATACTATAAAAGGAGTTGCAGACAACTGTCACTCACCGTCACTGGCGCATGTTATGTTATCTGCTTACGCATGAAGGGGCGTGAACCCTGACATATAAAAGTGTGTATCGAAGTGCTTCCTCTTTGAGATCTACTGGACTACGCTGAGGGTGGTATCGTGTACATCTTCCACATATGTGCTTACAGCCTTACCTGTATCATAACAAAGTGTATAAACCCCAATCCACCTTTTACATGGTCCTTCTCCCAAACCTTCAAATATGACTTTCTGGCCCTGTCATAGTAAAGGGCTGCTTAGAATATTAGAGCCAATGTCACAAAGTTCCTCCTGAAGTATAAGTGAGTGAGAGAGTTACCTCACTTTGAAGCACAACACGTCTCACAAGATTTCTACAAGCAATCAGAGTGAAATTTGTACTTTGTGTTGTCAGATGAACATATGAGACACTTTGACTCTTCAGTGCAGTGTGGAGCCTAACAAAGATCTGTTTTGTGTCCCAGCTGATCAGCAGGAGGAGAAGAGTCTGACGGAGCAGCAGAGGAACATTTTCAGCCATCTGGACTCAGCTGAGTCACTACAGAGGAAACAATGAGCTCAACACAGAAGGTGAGGAAAATATCACAGTTTCACCAAATAATCAGTCACGTCTAGTGGTGCAACGGATCACGGTTGATCCGAAATCCGAACCGATCCCACTCCACGGTTCGGTACGCACGTGATCCGAAGATTCGGAAAAGGGAAAAAAAGTATGTTTATGGTGCGCGTGGTCAGTCTGTCAAGCGGTAGTTATGGTCAGCGCTGGCGGTCCAAGTGAGGAGCAGAGGACTTTGCAGCATTTAAGCAGCCCTTTGCTCCCCTGTCCGACCGGGCTAAAGCTATTACTAAAGCTACTGGGGTGTTTAGCTGCAGACAGGAGGCCTATTCTGTTGTGCAAAACAAGGTTTAAACTGTGATGAACGTGCGTGAGCCACGCTATGATATCTCGTTGCGCGTCCCCTTCAGTGACAAGATCGTCCCGAGCATGTATGAGCAGGAGAAGTTTAAAGTTATGGCTGAACTGTCCCAGGCAAATGGGTGGAGCTCCAGTGCTACGGAAAGCCACGACCGTGACCACTCGTTATATCACAGTGGAGTGGTAGATACAAAGCCCTGCACTGCCCTATAGATTACATTAGATTAGATGAAACTTTATTTATGCCTCCGGGAAATTCAGTTTCCAGTAGCACCGACAGAAGTTGCAGAAAGTGAGCAGAAATATACCAAATATACACATATATAAATACAGAGAATACAAAAGGGATAAATAGAATAACTAGGAATAAGAATACAAGGGAACGGCACATTTTAAGTATTGTGAGTCTATTACACCGTTGGGTATTAACAAAAACTATTGCACAGTGAAAAGGCACTACAGCTACTTGTTCCCCCCTCCTCTGTCCCCGTTTCCCCTCCAGCGAGGAGTTAAACAGTTTGATGGCGTGTGGGAAAAAGGACTTTTTAAGTCTGCTGGTCCTTGACTTTGGGAGAAGCAACCTGTCACTGAACAGACTCCTCTGGTTGTTTATGGCTGTGTGCAGAGGATGCCCAGCATGGTCCATAATGTCCATATTGCACCTTAATTAGTTTTTATATAAGCGCGTGGAATGAGTCTTCAGTTGAATGTTTTTTAATAGGCAAAAAATACTTAAATAAGTAAACGGCGAGTCGAATTTTCGTCTTTCTTTTCTATTTATGCTGATCCGAAAATTGATCCGATCCGTGACTTTAAAACCATGATCCGATCCGAACCGTGAGATTTTTGATCCGTTGCACCACTAGTCACGTCTAAAACTCTCATACTCCCAACCTGTTATATGACTGTGTTGTATATTATGTTGTTTTTAGAGACCACACCACAGCACATGGTAAAATAAGGAAGGTTTATTCATTAAAAAATATTTTTTCATCAAATAGACAAAACATTTTTTTCATCATCCCCAAAAATACACGTTCAAAGCACCACAACAGCAGCCTGATATCAGACAGAACTGTCACATGATATGAAACAGAAGCTGTCAGCTGAGCTCTGTAGAGTGGGCAATTATAATGAAGCTCTTTATTATAATTTGTAGATTCAAGCTGTTCTTCATATTTTTGGCCAGCAGATGTCACCAAAGAGGACTGTGTTGAAAAGCTTTGAGTAATGAACCTTTTTCAATACAAGCTTCAGTGTTTCAGAAAGCTTCATTTGGCCATCACTGATATAAATAATATTATAGAAATTATCAGAGGAGGCAAAAGTACATTTACTCTATACTTAAGCAGAAGTACAGATACAAGTGTTAAGAAATACTTCAGTAAAAGTATTCATTCAACTTCTTTACTCAAGCTAAAGTGGAAAAGTACAGGCTCTGAAATGTAATCATAGTAAAAAAGTAAAAGTAGCTCCTTGAATAATGTTTTTATCCAAAGCTAACTGAACCTTGTGCTTTATTAATGTAATGTCAAAATAAGATTAGTAAATGAAGTACAAACTATTTATTTCTAATTAAACTACTCTGTTTGAATCAGTTAAGTAGAAAATGAAGGAAAATAAAACATATGTGTATTTTCTGTTGCCTACACTGTAGAGGGTGACTTTGCCTCTAAACAGGAACATGAGCAGGGAAGAGGTTAAAGTGGGATTGAGCAGGTGGGAACCCTAAAATCAGCTGTAGTGGCTCAGCGTGGGGAAAAGAATCACAGCTCACAATAATTTCTATTGAGAGCTCCAGTAGATTTTCTTAAAGTACAGGCTGTGATCAGCTGACCTGCTGCTCTCTGTGGATGTACACAACTGAATTCAACCAGATGTCAGCAGATGTTTCATGAGCTGTCCTGGCTGATTTCCATCCTCTACACTGACAGTACACTGTCTTTATATTAGACACTATACTGTTGGTATGAAGGTGGAACTCAGTGAATGAATGTCAGCATCATGAGCTTCAGTTTAAATGAATCTCTGCTACACTTGATGTAATCTAACTCTGACATGAGCACCACAGTCACTGTGCACCAGTCACACACTGTTCTTTACTTTAAATCCATCACAGTTCAGCAAACTAACCTGTTTATCCTGCACTAACCTGCAGAGGATCTTCATGCAGTCTTTAAATAACACAGTTAGTCTGCCTCAGATTGTTTTGCAGCATGTTTCACAACCTGAAAAAACATGATGTCACATGTACAGACCCAATATCTGATTTCAACACATGAGGACTTACATGTAAGCTTTACATTTTCAGTTTATTAAATCCCACTGAGCAGTCCTTCCCTTTAAATCTAACCTCTCTTCTTCCTCTCCTGTCCTGGGTGTCTTATCTTTCTCCATCTCTGAGTGAAGTTAGCTCTTTCTTTTCTCTCCCTGTGATGTACAGCAGCTGGACCTTTAGCCAGCAACACACTGTGAGACAAACTGCACACAAACAGTTTGTGTGTTTGCTGATGTTTGTTGATAGAAACGCTGCATTTGAAATTACCTGTTTGTTCAGGTGCTGTGCAAAAAAGAAAGAAGAACAACGTCTCACTTTAACTCCTGACTATGACTCACAGTTTTGCCTCTTTCATCTCTTTTTATGTTTCATACCCTGATGATTAGTACACGATCAGGATTGTCTTTCATGCGTTACTTTTCAGGCTCAAAATGGTTTGATGTTTGATGCCCTTAATGATGAAATAACTCCCCTCAAATTCCTCCAACCGAAAGTATAAAGACTGTTTTGAAAATGTAATGAGTAGAAAGTTCTTTTTTTAATGCGGAGTAAAAGTAAGAAAAAATGATTTTAGAGTGTTTGAACAGTCATGAATTATTTTTAAGACCAGGTTGGATGTAATGTGTTTCTACTACCAGCAGGTGGGGTTAAGAGTCCTGTAAGGTGTTTGGTGCCACACTCCACCTTCAGGTTTAAAACTAGTGTTAATGGAGTGAGTTTGAAGGTTCAGTTTGTTCCAAGACTGCATTTCACTCACTGCCTCTGTTTGTATCTCTGTCACTGCAGGACCAACATGGATCGAGAAGTCAGAGCTCTCAGGAGGCCGACAAACCTCACAGAAGAAAGGGAGAGAAAACATACACCTGTGACGAGTGTGGGAAGGATTTTACTCTGAAGGCTAATCTAAAACAGCATCAGGTCATCCACACTGGAGAGAGACCGTTCAGCTGTGACTTGTGTGGAAAGTCTTTTTCCAGGAAGGGTTCCCTAAGAACACACCAACTCATCCACAGTGGAGTTAAAGCGTACAGCTGTGATCAGTGTGGCAGAGCTTTTACTCAAAGTGGCCAATTACAGATTCATCTAGTTACCCACTTTGGAATTAAGGCATACAGCTGTGACATTTGTGGAAAAAGCTTCAGCCGGATAGGGAACCGAAATGCACACCTACGCATTCACACCGGACATGATGTGTACTGCTGTGATCAGTGTGGCAAACAGTTTATAACCAACATGCAGTTCCAACGCCACATGTTTACCCACACTGAGGAGAGACCTTATAAATGTGACCTGTGTGAGAAGACTTTTAAAACTCCACATTGCCTGAGGCGACACCAACAGATCCACACCAGAAAGAGACTCTACAAGCGCAGTTACTGTGAGGTATGTATTTATATTTTTATCTTGTTATTTTAGCCTGACTGTTTGGAACAACTCTGCAAATTAAACTGTGTTAGCAGTTTTGCCTCTTTCATCTCTTTTTATGTTTCATACCCTGGTGATTAGTACACGATCAGGATTGTCTTTCATGTGTTATTTTTCAGGCTCAAATTGGTTTGATGTTTGATGTCCTTAGTGATGAAATAACTCCCCTCAAATTCCTCAAACCAAAAGTAAAAAGACTGTTTTGAAAATGTAATGAGTAGAAAGTCCCTTTTTAAAATGTGAGGAGTAAAAGTAAGGAAAATAAGGAAAAAATTATTTTAGAGTGTTTAAACCGTCATGAATTATTTTTAACACCAGGTTGGATGTAATGTGTTAGAACTACCAGTAGGTGGGGATAAGAGACCTTTAAGGTGTTTGGTGCCACACTCCACCTTCAGGTTTAAAACTAGTGTTAATGGAGGGAGTTTGAAGGTTCAGTTTGTTCCACGACTGCATTTCACTCACTGCCTCTGTTTGTATCTCTGTCATTGCAGGACCAACATGGAGCGAGAAGTCAGAGCTCTCAGGAGGCCAACAAACCTCACAGAAGAAAGACAGAGAAAACATACAAATGTGACAAATGTGGGAAAGTTTTTACTAGGAAGGCTTCACTAAAGCAGCATCAGGTCATCCACACTGGAGAGAGACCGTTCAACTGTGACTTTTGTGGAAAGACTTTTTCCTGGAAGAGTACCCTAAAAAGACACCAACTCATCCACAGTGGAGTTAAAGCGTACAGCTGTGATCAGTGTGGCAGAGCTTTTACTCACAGTGGCAACTTACAGAATCATCTAGTTACCCACTCTGGAATTAAGGCATACAGCTGTGACATTTGTGGAAAAAGCTTCAGCCGGATAGGGTACCGAAATACACACCTACGCATTCACACCGGACATGATGTGTACTGCTGTGATCAGTGTGGCAAACAGTTTACAACAGACGCACAGTTGCAACACCACATGTTTACCCACACTGAGGAGAGACCTTATAAATGTGACCTGTGTGAGAAGACTTTTAAAACTCCACATTACCTGAGACTACACCAACAGATCCACACCAGAAAGAGACTCTCCAACCACAGTTACTGTGAGGTATGTATTTATATTTGTATCTTGTAATTTTAGCCTGACTGTTTGGAACAACTCTGCTCATTAAACTGTGTTAGCATGTTAGCAATTCTACTGCATGGAAAAGGCTGCATCTGAGGCACAGTTAATCTGCCTCAGATTGTTTTGCAGCATGTTTCACAATCTGAAAAAAGATAATGTCACATGTACAGACCCAATATCTGATCTCAACACATGAGGACTTACATGTAAGCTTTAATCTCCAGTTGATCAAATCCCACTGAGCAGTCCTTCCCTTTAAATCTAACCTCTCTTCTTCCTCTCCTGTCCTGTGTGTCTTATCTTTCTCCATCTCTGAGTGAAGTTAGCTCTCTTTCTTTTCTCTCCCTGTGATGTACAGCAGCTGGACCTTTAGCGAGTAACACACTGTGAGACAAACTGCACACAAACAGTTTGTGTGTTTGGTGATGTTGGTTGATAGAAACGCTGCATTTGAAATCACCTGTTTGTTAAGGTGCTGTGCAAAAAAGAAAGAAGAACAACGTCTCACTTTAACTCCTGACTATGACTCACAGTTTGGCCTCTTTCATCTCTTTTTATGTTTCATACCCTGGTGATTAGTACACGATCAGGACTGTCTTTCATTTGTTACTTTTCAGGCTCAAATCAGTTTGATGCCCTTAGTGATGAAATAACTCCCCTCAAATTCCTCAAACCAAAAGTAAAAAGTCTGTTTTGAAAATGTAATGAGTAGAAAGTCCTTTTTTTTAATGTGGGCAGTAAAAGTAAGGAAAAAATGATTTTAGAGTGTTTAAACAGTCATGAATTATTTTTAACACCAGGTTGGATGTAATGTGTTAGAACTACCAGCAGGTGGTGATAAGAGACCTTTAAGGTGTTTGGTGTCACACTCCACCTTCAGGTTTAAAACTAGTGTTAATGGAGGGAGTTTGAAGGTTCAGTTTGTTCCACGACTGCATTTCACTCACTGCCTCTGTATCTCTGTCACTGCAGGACCAACATGGAGCGAGAAGTCAGCGCTCTCAGGAGGCCGACAAACCTCACAGAAGAAAGACAGAGAAAACATACACCTGTGACGAGTGTGGGAAGGATTTTACTTTGAAGACTTCACTAAAACGGCATCAGGTCATCCACACTGGAGAGAGACCGTTCAGCTGTGACTTGTGTGGAAAGAGTTTTACCCTGAAGGGTTCCCTAAAAACACACCAACTCATCCACAGTGGAGTTAAAGCGTACAGCTGTGATCAGTGTGGCAGAGCTTTTACTCAAAGTGGCCAATTACAGAAGCATCTAGTTACCCACTCTGGAATTAAGGCATACAGCTGTGACATTTGTGGAAAAAGCTTCAGCCGGATAGGGAACCGAAATACACACCTACGCATTCACACCGGACATGATGTGTACTGCTGTGATCAGTGTGGCAAACATTTTACAACAGGCAAAAAATTACAACGCCACATGTTTACCCACACTGAGGAGAGACCTTATAAATGTGACCTGTGTGAGAAGACTTTTAAAACTCCACATTGTCTGAGACGACACCAACAGATTCATACCATGTTTATCAAATGTTAGATTACTATCATAAATCACTCCTAGGTTCCTCGCAATGGCTTTTTTAAAAATAAATTCCTAAGGGGCCAAAGTTGTAGTGGTTACAGGGACCAAACACAATGATCTCTGTTTTCTATTCATTTAAGCTGAGAACGTTTAAAGCCATCCACGCCTTAAAATCCTCCAAATTGAGCGCATAGGGAGCATATAAATTGAAAAGAGAACTGGGCCAAGAATGGATCCCTGGGGGACCCCACAAAAAATTGAAGTTTTTGAGGACAATGTATCCCCTAATCTAGCAGAAGAACTTTGGTTAGACAGGTAAGATTGAAACCATTCCAATGCTGACAGTTGAAATAGTTTTTATTAACAATGGCGAGCCCTCAAGCCTGGCCAGTAGTCCATGGTGACTTCAGATAGTCACAGCCTGGAGGGACAACTTCCAAAAGCAAACTCAACTCACCCAAGTTTAGCCAAGTTTCCATCACCAGAAGAAAATTAAAGTGACGAGTGGTGAAGAAGTCGTTCAAAATAAAGGTTTTATTTGTTAGCGACCTCGCATTAACCAGAGCCAATCTAGCTAACACAGGGTTGCTAGCCAATTCCAATAGGTGCACCAATTCCAGGGATCGCCCGGAGATGAACAAGTTGATATCCGGGGCAAATTTGTTCAGAAGAGCGTAAGGATTAGCCGTTGGTGAAGCAGCCATGAAATTTTTAAATTTTACCAATACACCCCCCGTTTCCCTCGCCTTGTTTGGCATTTCTTCCTGGTGGGATGGCAGGGTGGATCGCACCGGAGGAACAGTGGTACAGTCTCTAACACAGGTGGGATATGAAAATCCTCACGTCCTTGGGCCAGTCGGGATTGCTCTACAACAATGGCTCTGATATTTAGTAGCGATTGGAAGTCATAAACCAGAAGTGTACAGACATTTTTGAAGAAAACAGATGTAAACAAAGCTAGCAAAAACAAAGCAGGTAACAGCTGACGGCAAGCAGCACACACAGGTGCCATCAAATAACTATCCCTAAATCCATCTACAATCTGGACACCACAGGTTCTGTACAGCATGAGGGTTAATAAACCGTACCCAAATCAATATGATGTGTAAACTGATTTATTCTTGTACCTCCATGCCACAGTGGCTGGATTCTTCACCCCAGTGAAGAGGTTATTGTTATTGCCTGATTTTAATAAACTGAGCCCTTTGCTCTTTGGTCCCAAAGCATATCAAAAAAAGGTTAATTCTAAAAAATCAAAATCAGCTGTATGTTAGCGACAATACATGAAAAACCACAGGACTCACCATACAAGTTAGTTTACGAGCAGTTTTTACAAAGATTATATTAATTTTTCAAAAACCATATGCAAATGCCCAAAGCCTAACAACACAACTGCTACAAAAATGTAACTTTTATACGACCAGATTTTCATATACTTCATTTAATAGTGTATTCCTCTCCTTTATTAACTCCTACTTCATCTGCTATTCTTATGGGGAAAAATTATCCTGTATGACTCAGTGAATCCTGGGATATGCTGGGCCACAAAGGATACACCCGACCCATCCTTGAAATCTGTGGAAAAGTAGGACACGTTCGTCACCACATTCGGAGGACTCTTCGACTTTGGAAAGCCTTCATCGCATCACTGTGACATAATTGCCTACAAATACGGCATTTGAAGTATCAATCCCCTGAATTTGGACCACAGTCTTCCTCTCCTGGTGCATGCTCACTTTTTTTGGTGGTGGCAAATAAGGAGGTGGGGCATTTCCGCCACTAACTAGTGTGGACCAGAATTCACCCTTTGTCATGATGTGCGGTGTGGCAGGCAGGAATAGGACCCAAAATGCAGGACTCAGAGGAGGAAACGTGAACTCAACACTCTGCTTTAATGCAGTCTAAGAAGGCTTACAAAAACATCAAACTAAACTAGGAAATCCAAGAATATAATTTCGCAAATGAACACACAGCACGAGAGAAAAACCGACGTTAACGACGCAACAGAGAACAAAGGAAACACAGGGCTTAAATACACACGGCAGTAATCAAGGGATGAGAAACAGGAGGGGAACACACCTGGAAGAGATCACAGGGGAAACGCAAACTGAGCACACTCACAAAAGACAGACCTTCACAATAAAACAGGAAACTCAGACACGGGGAACCAGAGAAGAAGCTGAACTAAACAGACAGATTCACAACAGACGGGGTGACACCATAGACAGACAGAAACACAGACGCAGACACAAAGGCAGGCCGAATATAACACATAGAACTCAAACAATAATAATCATCATCATAATCATCATCGGATAGCTAAAGAAACAGAATATAATTATAATCAAAACAGTATCACCAGAGACAAACTAATGCAGAAATAAACCAAGACAAAAGAACTCAAAATGCTGGGTCGAACCGACCCAGAACCGTGACACTCTTACCAAATAATAAAAAATAGATGTTAAAAAAACCCCAACCAGACAGAAAGATAATAAATTCCCTTCTTGCCCGTGCAGGTGGTTTATCATTCAAGCTCAGGTCCTCTACCAGAGGCCTGGGGGCTTGAGGGTCCTGTGCATCCTCGCTGTTCCTAGGACTGCGCTCCGATCTCCGATGTTGTTCCTGGGATCTGCTTGAGCCAAATCTACTGATGCCACAGTAGATTTCACATTACACGAAAAGAAGAACAGGAATAGGGAATTTAATTTAAACTTACATACAGTACAGACTTGCATTGATCAGTATTATAATTATGTACAAATATATACAGATGCATGAAAGAATACAGCCAGTCAAACCGGGGTAGCATTTGTTGTCCCTGAAAAGGATCAATGATGGACCGTCAGTATACACTGGAGAAATGCTTCCAGTACAGTTAGCTGTTCAGTGGGTAGAAGACATGTGACCGTTACAATCAGCCATTTGTTCAGACTGAAGCTCTTCATTGGCCAGTTTACAGTGTAGCCACTCAGAAAGTAGAGCAGATGTACTAACAGACATTCAGCAAACATATAACAAAATACACATGATGGGACTTATAGTTGCCTTTTTATGGATTTCAGCTCACTATGGAGTCAGAGGAAATGAAACGACAGAGTTGTGAAGAAAGCCACAAAACATGGGTTAACTGACCTGATTTGGACATACTGGTTTGAACACTACTATTGGTGACTGTCAAACCTTTAAGTCGCCGAGAAGCTGAAAAGGGGGATAATGTTGACGCGCCCGCTGTTCAAAACGTAAGTTTACTGCAAAAGGGTTCAAGAAGTGAAAGTTTTCAGGCCTTATTCCAGATTTGGGTGTCGACGTTTCACTCCACACCAGTTGGTGGCGGTAATGCACCATTTTGTTGTTTGACAACCGCCAAACAACAAAATGGTGCAAACAATATAAAGAAGAAGAAGCCTGTTCCGGGATCATATGCTGTACACAGTTTGCACAGACGGAGCTACTGTTTCATCCAAAGCGAGTAAAATAGTGAACTTAGAGGAAAGAAACAAACTAAAGTATCGATCATAAACCACTACCAACGTTTGGATCGATATCTGCATCGATCTGCCCACCCTTGTCTCCTGGATCGTAGCTGAGATCAGCGTGAACCACGTGGGTCTCTGCTCCCTGATCTGTTTCCTGTGTTTGGAAAGAGTTCCAGCTTCATCACGGAGTTTCTCTCGGTTTGTGGGCTCATCTAAAGGTAAGCACCGAGCTAACTTTACTGTGAGTTCAGTTCATGTTGAGTTTAGCTCCTGAATGAGGTCTTCTGCTGCTCTCCTCGGTGTCTGTTCACAGTTTATTGTGAACACGTTGAGAGAAGAGTGAGAGAGTGTTTGGAGAAAAACACCAACTAATCATTAGCTCAGCATGCTGGGAGAAGTTGGAGCAGAAAAGTCTTTTCATTGTCCCTGCAGCTGTTTTTCTGCCTGCACCAAACCTCTACAGCCTCATTTCTATTTGAAGTGATAACAGGAAATGGATGAGAGCGATCTGCTGCAGTATCAGGGTCACAATAAACTTTATTGTCCAGCTGCTGTGGATGAACACATGAGAGGAAGTGAACTCCTACAAAGTCTCATTTTAATGAGTCTGGCTGCTGTAAAGTGATGCACAGGAAGATGTTAACAAAAACTAATGAAACAGAGATGAAAGTAAACAGTGTTCATATTTGAAAGCACAGAGAATAAAAATATATTGTGCTGGTTAATGTGCAGGAGAGTGTTGAATGTAATAATGTCTTCCTGTGTCAAACACAGCTGCAGACAAAGCAGGAAGGAAAGCTGGTTAAAAGTGTTGAGTTTAAAGGCCCCATCATTAATGCGCAGGTAGAGCTGACTAAGCAGTTTGGCCAAAAATATTTATCACGATATTTATTTGAAAATTTGCGATAACGATATAATTGAGGTGAGACAAAAGACTTTACAACTCCACAACTTTATTAGTGCAAGAAAACGCCCCATCAATGTATTTTCACTTAATAGGAAGCCCGATTATTAAGACATGTTTGTGCTAAAGTATGTACTGTGCTTTCAATAATGTTGTATTAAAATACGCCAAATGTTTTTCTTTTAAGCACATTTTATATAAAACCTACTTACTAGTAGGCCGCCATTGTTATTTACTTCTCAACGCACTCTGTAATGACATCATACAGTTGCACCGCATCGAGTTTACAGTTAGCAGCGCACTGAAATGTCTTCTGTTCAACCTTTCCAGTTTGAACCAGAGCAAACCGAGAGAGAGAATGAAAATAGTCAACAAGTACTTAGTTTAGATGAAGATGAAAACAATCCATCAAACGTGGACGCGAGACTGAGGGAAACCTACTGGTGTCTATGCGGCTACTGCTTGCCAATGACAACAGCGACTGAGAGCGTTTGTTGTAAAAGAGCTCAATTTTATGGCAGCGGCTATCCACGGTATCGCATAACCCCATGATAAAATAAATCACGCAATATGGTGACAAAAACAAACAAGCAACATATTGTACTGTTTGATTTAAGAGTAATACTGTGTTGGTCTTCCTTGGTCTCTTGTGCTCTGGGGGCCTCTGGATGTCTGGAGTTTTGATCTCCTCCATACCTGCTTCATGCCCTGGAGGACGGGGCAGTGGCCCCCCACACCCTCTAGCAGATCATTACATGAAGGAACCTTTTAAAAAGAAGCGTGTTCATGCTCACAGGTGTACACACGGGTGATCACACACACAAACTACACCCTTTTTGGCTCCTACCTTAAAGCACACTGTGCGCTGTCCATCTTACGTGCTGCACAATAATGTTTAACATTTAGTATTTACTGTTACATAGATCATCATGATGTTGTTTATTCTATTGCTCTCGTTTTCTTCTGCTTGTTTTCTTTTTTCTTTTTCAACAGGTAATCCAGGTGATTGACATATGTATTTTTTGTCTGCTTATTTTGTTGGTTTTTGTTTTTTGCCCTTTATCCCCGTCCCTCTTCTCCGCTGTTCTTTTTTCCCCCTCTTTCTTTCTCTCTTTTCTTTTCCTCATTCAAGTCTGTACCAAACGGGACAGGCAAAAAAAAGAAAAGAAAAAATAAGAGTAATACTGTGTTTCTGGTGTGATAATCACTTATCTTCCCTTCCCCCCAGCTGAGTCTGTAGGCTGGATAGCTTGTTAGGTATCTGCTAAACTATGTTTAAGCTGTTTGTTTATCAATGACAAAGTGTCATCTAGCAACAAAACATCTGAACCTGTGATTTAAAAATTATGTATTGTCAATACTTGATGTTATGAGAGGGTCTAACCACTAGGTGGCTACCTATTTCCAGCAGACAACAAACTGTGTTACAATTGTGTCCTTGGGCAAGACACTTCACTTGCCTACAGGTGGTGGTCAGAGGGCCCGGTGGCGCCAGTGTCTGGCAGCCTCGCCTCTATCATGTTCCCTCTAAGCTGCGCAATTGCGCACTGCTGGCACGGTCTCTGCGCACAGAAAATGGGCGTTGCGCGCAAAAAAAAATCTAATCTGAATTTAAATTAAAATTAAAACCAGAGGTGGAAAGAGTACTCAAAATTTGTACTCAAGTACAAGTACTGTTACACTGGTTAAATTGTACTCAATTACAAGTAAAAGTACTGGTGTTAAAAAAATACTTGAGTAAAAGTGCAAAGTACTCTTCTCAAAAACTACTCAGAGTACTAATTACTTTTTAACAGACTGATGTTTTATTCTGTCGTTAATAGCAGGCATTCAACTCGATTCACCAGTATAAATATTTATGCTCAAAGCACATTTCTCAGATGAACAAGGTATAGAAAGGTAACTTGTTTTGTAAATAAATGTAGATATAAAAGCAGGAATTTTGTTTGTTAAAACAATGACAAAAATGTTTCTGAACATGCGTAGAACCGTTTAAACTTTTCCCCATACACTGAACAACAGGCAGGTAAGTGTCTTAAACTCTTATCATTTCTGTCACACTTTACTTTCTGAACCTTTTGTTCAGTTTCAGCAAGAGCTGGTTTTCTAAATTAACAGATGCTATTCGACTTCGTTTGGCTGTGAAGAGTAAACCAGCACAGCTAAAAAGTCGTTCACACGCGGCAGAAGCAGGCAGAGCTGTGTTCAGTTTAAGAGAGAGGTTTTTGATGGCTGAGAAGGAGTGCAGCAGCTCCACAGTGTCTGTGGCACAAGCAAGATAACCATCAAGCTCAAATGCACTTTGCAGCCTTCTGGAGATTGGTCTGGAGAAGAATTCATCTTCATCAGATGACTCTCTTTGCTGATCCTCACTTTCGTGCTCTGTCGTTTCAAGATGTTGTTTGGTGTACGTCAAGGCTGTAATTGCAAGTAGATAACACAATTTTGTTATTTAAATTTCAGTGATTATTCCTGAACACAAATTTAAAATCGGCAAATTCTCAAGAAGGATTGTTTAGTATTCAGGACAGACCATCAATAACTTACAACATATTAGGTGAAATACTCACTTAAGCATGTGCTCAAATGTAAAAATACACAAAAATGGGATCACATGAATCCTTACCAGCCTCTATTACATCTGCTCTGTCCTTTCAATGGCAAGGTAGGTTGAATTCCACCGTGTTGCATTGGGACGAATGAGCTGTAGCTCACACTTGTCCTCTACCACTTCATTAGCCAAATGAGACCGGCCAGTTTTATTCCAAATGGCCTGGCATTTTGCAAAGGTTGAACGGGAGAGCCTCTTGTAGGTGTCATTCATGCTCTCTGCTAGGGAAGCATCAGTTGTTGCCACAAGGTTTAGCAGGTGACATGCACATCGCTGATGAGGCGGGAGTTGATACTCCAAACCAGAGTCTTCATCAAGAATTGCACTTGCCTCATGGTAGTCAATATGGTCAGTCAGGTCAAGAGTTTCTGGGTCTGCTTCATCTTCAGCTTCATCTTCATCTGCATCATTTTGTGCCCCAAACATGTGGAAGGCCTTGACAAAGTTGGATCCACTATCAGTTGTGGTTCTTACAACTTTGCCTCTAATCTTGTATTGGCAATGGATATCATCAAGCGCACCAGCAAGCATGTCAAATGTGTGAGACCCTCTCAATCTTTTGCACGCTAGTGCTGCAGATCTTCTTTCCAGGGACTCTTCCTCTATCCAATGGCATGTGACTCCAAGGTAACTTTTCTGATGAGCTGACCAACAATCAGTAGTGGTAGCAACAAATTTGACTTTATCCAATGCTGCAACCAAAGTCATCTTCATGTGATCAGCAGCTTCACAGATTCTGGCACGGACAGTGGGTCTGGAGATGACATTGGCTTGAGGTTGTAATGTGGTAACCAATTCTTTGAAAGATGGCTGTTCTACCACTGCAAATGATTGTAGACCCTCACATATGAAATTGATGACAAGCTTGTCAACAGTTGCTTGTGGAACATCTTTGTTTGCAGCTCTCAACATCAGGTCTGGTAACTTGGCTTGTGTATTTGCTGAGAGCTTGTTTGGTGTGGCTGTGGTCTTTCGCTGACGAGATGTTGATGCCACAGTGATATTGTACTGCTCAATCTTCGATGGATGTTTCCTCTGTAGAGATTAATGTTATCATACGTCAGGTTCATACATTACTTCATAACATCACTGTGATTAACACTAAAGGAAAACACATTTTTAAAACCTCATTCAACTAGACTTGAGCTAATCTTTGATTGTTTAGCATAGTATAAAAGAGTGGTGAATTTGGTCAAATTTTGCAGACATATTGCTGTATTTATTCACAAGTGTAAACCAATTTTGAACGATCATTGCAAAAAACATGTATTTCTGTATACATTCTAAGTTCTGTAATCTTTATACTATCTGTAAAAAGAGTATCGACCAATGTATCAGTATCTAAATATTTAACTCCTTTTTATCACCCTAAAGTTTTCAGTATCAGTCAGGTCCTAAAAATACTAAGAGAGCAGAGTATGTTTGCATAGCAAATCTAATTTAAGAAAAGGGATCACATACACAAAAATGCTGCCCATACAGCTAACAAATAAAAACAATCCACATTATGTTCTTTAAAAATATATATATCATATTGGGAAACATATAACCCTACTGATTAAGAGCCATGTCACTATGATAGACCTATATCAGGCCAATGATACTGATCAACTAATCCATCAATCGGGCTCTGGTACATGTCAGCTGAGAGCTGGAAGATTAATTTGAGATGCAGCTCAGCACTGTGTGCCAGTTTGTTTGTGTTTTTAAATATAGGCCAGCTGATTGTAGGCCTGTGAGTTTTAAATAACTACAAATTTAATTTATTGTAATGACGGTGGTTGTCCAAATAATAAGCTAAAACATTCCTTTTTTTTTTTTTTTTTTTTTTTTTAACCTGTCCCGTTTGGTTCTTTTGCCATCAGAATTATTGTCTAAAGGCGAAGAAAGATGCCCAACGGATTTACTTTACCAAATGGACCATCCCAGCCTTGCCGTAATGGTCCATTTGATTCAACTTTTTATTGTTTATTTTATTTTCACTTGCTGAATACGGGACAGACTTGACTGGAGGAGAGAATGTGGAGAAAGAAAGAGGGAAAGAAAAAAACCTGAGAAGAGGGACGGGGAAAAAGGGCAAAAAACAAAAACCAACAGAATAAGCAGACAAAAAATACATATATCGATCACCTGGATCACCTGTTGAGAAAGAAAAAAGAAAGCAAGCAGAAGAAAACGAGAGTAATAAACAAGATCACAATGATATATGAGAATATGACAGTAAATACTAAATATTAAACATTATTGTGCAGCACGTGAGATCGACAGCGCACAGTGTGCTTTGAGGTAGGAGCCAAAAAGGGTGTAATTTGTGTGTGTGATCACCCGTGTGTACACCTGTGAGCATGAACGCGCTTGTTTTTAAAAGGTTCCTTCATGTAATGATCTGCTAGAGGGTGTGGGGGGCCACTGCCCCGACCTCCAGGGCATGAAGCAGGTATGGAGGAGATCAAGACTCCAGACATCCAGAGGCCCCCAGAACACAAGAGACCAAGGAAGACCAACAGAGGGGCAGCCGCGCCACTATCCCAGAAAGAGCTGAGGAGAGTCCCAGATGAGGGGTCACTCAGCAGCCGCGGAGCAGAAGCCAGGGGGGGTTGCAGTGACGTGCCCGTGAGCTCCGCCGGCAGCCAGCTGTGCCTGAGTGGCCGAGCCCCGGGCCGTGAGGCCGAGGGCACCCCATCCCCAAGGTGGCCCGAGCGAGCCCCAGGCTCCAGGCCCCAATAAGCAGCCGCCAAGGAGTGAGCCGGTGGGTACCTGGGCGCCCACCCCCGGAGACAGAGAACCACCAACGCACCGATGTCTGAGGGCGTCCGCCACCGGCAGGGGAAGTGGTGGGGGGAGATGGGCCTCCAAACCTTGGAGGGCCTGAGATGTCCTCAGAGAGGTGGCGTCTGATACCCAACCTGACATATAGACACAGACAAACAGGCACACACAGATACAAACATCTATTCCCACCCTCATGCTCTCATATACAATTGCTCAACACTCACCCAACGTGGAGACAGACATAGAGAGACGCTGTACACACAATCACACTCCCCAAGCGTACTCTAAGCCCCGAGTCTAGGTACCCTTGCCCCTGGAGGGGGAAACTGCACCCAGACTCAGGTGGTGTAACCCTTTTCCCTGCGGTGGGGAGAAGCAGACCGCCCCGACTCCGCAGCAGCAGGGAGGCCCCATACACCAGACCCCAGTCGGACGGCCAACTCCTCCTCCTAGCCCCCCTGCTCCAGCAGGCCGCAGAGAACGGGGGTGTAGGAAGACTCCAAACCTCCCTCCACCCGCTCATATGTACTGTTGATGTATGTGTGTTCAAAGGTGCATTTAAAACCCAGGAGGGCATGGAGCCACCTGCCAGAGCAGCAGGTAAGCATATAGCCCCTCCTGCTAGCCCTCAATGTCTACATGTATTTAAAATTGAGAGGTGGGCAACGACGCCAGGGGTGAGGTGTACACCCTGATGGTAGTTTGGAATCCGTGTAGCGTGCCCACCTCCAAGATCCTATATGTATGTGTAATGAGAGTGTGAGTAATGTGAATGTCTAAGTTGTGGGATAAAATTGAGGCAGAGGCAGCCAGAAGGGGACAGAGGGGGGGGATGTCTCCTCTGCACCCTGGTGACACACCCCTACCCCAAGGCCCTGCATGTGTGGGTGATTGTGGTGGAGCGGGAAGAGGGAGGCCGCTGGAGATGGGGAGGGAAGGAAGGGAGGGGCAAGTGACCCCTCCCTGGGGCCAGCTCCCCCGCTGACCCCAGTAGGCACCCCCATGCTGTGCAACCCGCCAGGGAAAGGGGGTCCAGGCCCATCCGGACCGGGGCCCAGTGCAGCAGCGCCCCCCGGCCCCACAGAGCCCGGGACAATTCACCTGACCCCACCACAGAGAAAACTGCACCCACCCCATCATCCACTCATCTTCCAGACTACACAAGACAATAGACGCCCAGGCTGAGATCTTCCTCCACCACTCCTGTATCTCCCCCTCCTGCAGAGAGAGTTCCTGAAGAGAGGAAAGCTCCTGCAAGATGTGACAACCTCCCCCACCAGTTGAAGAGCCCCCCAGGTGGCTCGATGCACCGGCAGCACCCCGCGCCAGGGCCGGGCCCCCATACACCCACCCGCCCACAACCTCGGCAACACACCAACCAGGACCCAAGCCCCTGAGGCCCGGCCAGGGCCCCAGCCCAGAGACGGAGCGCCCCCAGAACCTCACGCCCATCCCGGACCCACCCAGGGGCAGCCAGGCTACCAGGTCAGTAACCCACGTCCGTCAGCACAGACCCTCCCCTAGCCCCGCTGCACGCAGCCACGAGGAAACCGTCACCTAAGAGCCAACAGAGCCCCTAATTGGCCATGACCGCTACCCCGGGTTGAGCCCCCCAAGGAAGATGCTCCTGGGGAACCCCCCGACGCCCTAAGCCTGTCCCTACCCCCACACCAATCACAACAGTGAAGGTGGGACCAAACTATGGCCCCCCCACCCCCACTAGGTGATGGAGCTGATCAAAGGAGCCCAGAGCAATTGATCTGATGTGGTGGCAGAGGCTGTATCAAGACTAATGTAATCTAATAGATAATTTCTATATTGGTTAGAATTAAGATTATTTTTATTTTTCCAGTTCATGAGGACTGTTTTCTTGGCTATGCATAGGGCAGTGAAAACCATATGGGCTATATTCTTTTCCGTAGTGACATTATCTAAGCTGCCCAACAAACATACTAAAGGAGAAGTTGGAATGTTACATTTCAGACACTTTGATAAGTCTTCACATATCTCACGCCAAAACTTCTGAACTGGTGGACAGAACCAAAGAGCGTGGATATAATTGTCCGGTGAATTGGTTTGGCAGTGTGAGCAGTTGTTGGTAGACGTAAAGCCCATCTTGAACATCCGATGACCTGTATAGTGCACTCTATGTAGTATTTTGTATTGAATTAATTGAAGACTGGGATTTCTAATTAAATGAAAGGTTTTTAAGCAAATCTGAGACCAGAAGTTTTGGTCTAAGTTAACTGATAAATCCGCTTCCCATTTTGCAATAGGAAGTGATATTGATTCATCTGTTTTAGAAAGCATTCTGTATATTTTGGATAGTAATTTGGGGGTTTTAAGAGTAAGAAATTGAACCACACTTGGTGGTGTTTGTAGTTCAACTTGACCCGGTTTAAATCTCTTTTTTACTATGGATTTAATTTGTTGATATTCTAAAAATCTTTTCTTGTTGATCCCATATTGTGTAACTAGTCTGTCAAATGAAATAAATTCTGTTCCTTCTAGTATATGTTCTAAATATTTGATTCCTTTACTACTCCAATCTGAAAAGTTTATCATATTATTGTTTTGTAATATGTCAGGGTTGTTCCAGATAGGTGTACGTTTGCATGGGATTAATGGAGACTCTGTCAACTTCAGAAACTCCCACCACGCTGTCAGAGAGGAGCTGATGTTGACGCTTTTGAAGCATTCATGTCGTTGGATGTTTGAGCTGATAAACGGTAGATCTGAAATCTCTAGATTATTGCAAAGTGCTTATTCTACATCTAGCCAAGGTTCATCTAAGAGGGTATGTTTTTGCCATCCTGAGATAAACTGAAGCCTGTTGGCCAAGAAGTAGTGCTGAAAGTTAGGTAGTTCTAATCCTCCTTTATCCTTGGTCTTTTGTAGTGTTTTTAAGCTTATACGTGGGGGCTTATTTTTCCAAAGGAATTTGGACATATATGAATCTAGAGATCTGAACCAATCTTGCGGCGGTTTAGTTGGGATCATTGAGAATAAATAATTTATTTTTGGTAATACCATCATTTTTATAGCGGCAACCCTTCCCATGAGTGATATGGGTAGACATTTCCACCTAGCCAGATCACCTTCTACTTTCTTTAAAAGTGGGATATGGTTTAATTTAGTTAGATCTGCAAGCTTGGGAGAAACATTAATACCTAAATATTTTATATTTCCCGATTGCAGTGGAGTAGAAGAGGAATTATGGAAGGAGCAATTAATCGGAAGGACTGTAGATTTTGACCAGTTAATTGAGTAATCTGATATTCTTGCAAAAGAGTTTATCAGTTCAATCACCCCAGAGATATTGGTTTGTGAATTTTGGAGAAAGAGTAACACATCATCCGCATAAAGGCTGATTTTATGTTCCACGTTCTTGCATTTTATGCCCTTAATTACTGAATTCTGTCTAATTGCTGCTGCTAGTGGTTCGATAAAAATTGCAAACAGTGAAGGGGAGAGTGGGCATCCCTGCCTGGTGCCCCTCAGGAGACAGAAGCTGGAGGATGTCTGGTCATTTGTTCTGACACAAGCTGTTGGGGAATTATATAATATTTTTAACCAGTTGATGAAAGAAGATCCAAAACCAAATTTGTGTAAAGTTGCAAATAGAAATTTCCAGTTAACTCTGTCAAACGCTTTTTCTGCATCTAGAGAAAATATTGTAGTTTCAAGGTTTTTACTGTATGAGTAGTCTATCAAATTAAGTAATCTACGTGTATTTGTTGATGAGTGCCTACCTTTTATGAAACCAGTTTGGTCAGGATGAATTAAGAGGGGGGTTATTTTCTCTAGTCTCTTTGAGAGAGCTTTGCAAATTATTTTAAGGTCTACATTTATAAGGGATATTGGACGATAGCTTGAGGGATATACAGGGTCTTTGCCTGGTTTTAGCAGGAGATTAATGTTTGCAGAATTCATATTTGGTGGAAGTCTGCCATTTTCTTTGATTTCCAACAACGTTCTGTAAAAAAACTGGTGCTAGAATCGTCCAGAATTCTTTGTAGAATTCTGCAGGAAAGCCGTCTGGACCTGGAGCCTTATTATTGGGCATATTTATCAGGGCTTCCTGGAGTTCACCTGGCGTCAGTGGCGAATCCAGTGCCATTGCTTGAGTGTCTAATAATTTTGGGAGAGTTATGTTGTCTAAAAACTGATCAATTTCCTTTTTAGATGGGTTTATTTGTGGTGAATACAACGTTTTATAGAAATCCCTGAAAATGTTGTTTATTTGTTTCGGTTCATATATTGTGTTCCCAGATGAATCTTGAACAGCACATATAGTTGTTTTTTCTTTATTTATTTTTAGCTGGTTTGCTAGAAATTGACCGGATTTATTACTATGTTCATAATTTTGTAAGCGTAGTCTTTGTACTAAGAATTTTGTTTTTTTATCAATTATCTCATTTAATTCTAGTTTTGTTTTGCGTATTTTGTTCAATGTTTCCTGATCTTGGTGGGACGCGTAGGCTTCTTCTAGTGATTTGATGGTTTTTTCTAATTCCTGAATATTTTTGTTTTCTTTTTTCTTTTTATGTGATGAGAAAGAAATTATTTTACCTCTCATCACGGCTTTCCCTGCTTCCCATAAAACAGAAGCTGATGTTCCGGGAGTGTCATTAAAGTCTAAATATGAAGTCCACTCTTTTTTAAAATATTTAATAAAGTCTTCATCTTTAAGCAGTGATGTATTAAATCTCCAGTTTTTACTTGGCGTAGTATTATTCTTGTGCATTAGTGTTAAAGATACAGGAGCATGATCGCTGACAGCTATAGGGTGAATCTCAGTGTCTGAAATGTCACTCAGCAGTGAGCTGCTGACCAAAAAATAATCCAGACGAGAGTAGGAGTGATGAACATGTGAGAAAAAAGTATATTCCTTACTGGTGGGGTGAAGGGAGCGCCATGCATCGCAAAGACCAAAGTCGCTCATATACTGTTTGATTATATTTGTGGACTGCCAATTACGCTGAGTTCCTGCTGTATTGAGCCTATCCATTTCTTCATTTAGTCCAAGGTTGAGGTCGCCTCCAAGAACAAGTGTGCCATCTAAGTGTTCAGAGAGTGCACTGAAAAAACTGTGAAAGAATGAGGGATCATCAACATTTGGACCATATACACTTACAATACATAGCTTTTTATCAAGTATAGATAGTTTAATGATTAAGAATCTGCCCTCTGGATCTATAACTGTATCGAGTACTGTGAAATTAATATTTTTATGTATTAAAATTGCTACTCCCCTTTGTCTAGAATTATAACAAGCTGAGAACACATTAGGAAACTCAGGTGTTTTAAGTTCATTCGAACCTCTAAGAGGTCTGTGGGTCTCTTGTAAAAGGACAACATCTGCCTGTAGTTTTTTGAGTTGGTTAAATATTTTTAACCTCTTTTCTCTGGAGCCAGCTCCATTTACATTCCATGTAACGAATCTCAGTGCACCCATAGATGTCTGTGTATAACTAGGGGTGTATGCTGTGTGTGTCGCTTAGACAGGTGGAGAGAATACATCACTTGTTCATAAATAAAGAGAGGGAGAGAGAGAAAAAGTGTGTGGCGAGATGCTCCCTGAGTCTGACTATGTGTTTGCATATTTACTAAGATGAGTACGCTTGGCTTAAATGTGTGTATCCTATACAACTGTGTGCGCTGTCTGAGTGATGTAAATGTGCTGCCGTTGAGCGCATGACTGTGCGTGATCGTGCTGTGCGTATGTGTCGAAATAAAGGATGTTGTTTGTGGATGAGTGTGGAAGCAGGTGATCGAAGCAGTGAAAGAAAGAAAAAAGAAAGAAACCAAGGACAAGGGTGAGCAGCATAAAAACAAGAGGGGAAAAGGAGAGAAGAAAAAACAAGAAGAGAGAAAAAAAAAAAAAAAAAAAAAAGAAAAACCGGAAACATTCTAATCAAACCATTGACGGAGAGTGATGGTGTTAATACTGCTATGATATCACACCTAAGATGCGATTTGATACTGGTAAGTTAAACAGATGTTAATGCAAGTTAGTGTGAGTGGATGGGGAAAGGGTGTAGCGGATTCTTATCTGGTGTGAAGTTAATACAGCCACGGAGTGATGTCGGGGTCGCGGTGGAGCTGTCCGTCCACGTACAGCCGGTCCACAGCGATGACAGCGCGGGAGCCCTTCTGGATGAAGCCGCGTCGGATTGGGAAGAGGACCCTGCGTCCAGTTCCCTCTTTGGGGAACTGGTCGTTCACGCTGAAGTCCGGTCCTTTTAATTCCCTGCCGCGGCTTTTCACATGTTCCTTTTGTTTGAAGTGGCCGAATTTGGCCACGATAGGACGTGGTCTCCCGGCCGTAGCCCGAATGGGGCCGAGGCGATGCACCCTATCGAAGACGATGTTCTTCACCGTGTCCTCCGGCAGCTTCAGGTGGTTTTTGATGAAGCTTTTTACCGTGGCCTCCGCGTCCTCTCCAGCGGCTTCTGGAATACCAGAAAATACCAGGTTATCACGCATGCTACGAGCTTGTAGATCAATAACTGTTTCTTTTATTTTTTTATTTTCTCTATTGAGCTGGGTAACATTTTCTGTGAGACATTTCACCGACTCCCTTAGCGTGGCATTTTCAGCAGCGAGCGTTTCCACCTGCTGCTGGCTGAACTCCAGGGATTCTCGCAAGCATTTAAATTCCCGGTGAAGAATCTCCACCAAGGACAGCCTTGCGTCGAAGCTGGACAATCGCTTGTCGATTGACTCCAGTATGTCGGCAATATCTTTGCCGGCTGGCGATGTTGTGCCGGGGGAATCTGCCGGGCGAAGTCTTTTCGACGATGGCGTCTCAGATTTGGCCGGGGAAGATGCACTCTGGGCCTTCTTCATCACGAGATCCTGAAAGCACTGATCAATGTAATCTTGGAGAGCCTCTAAACTCTCCCCGTTGTTCTCCAGGGTGTTGGAGATTATTAAGACAAATATTGTTAGTTATAAGACAATTGATAAGTGTATTTGGTAATACTGAAGCTTAAAGGAATTTGTACAAATCTAAACTACCATTCGCTTTAATTTTCCGCCAAAATCTCCGGCGTCTGACGTCAGTTACAACATGAGTCGCTTACCTTGTCCGTCACTTCCGTCACTTACCTCTCACTTCCACTTCTTCCTCACTTCCACTTCTTCCTCACTTCCACTTCTTCTAAAACATTCCTACCAATTGTAGCTCAATTATGCATGCACACACACACGTTAGCTAGCTCCGTCTTATTTTAATATCCGGCTAACCAATGGCGGTGACAATATCTTAGCCAAACTAATAACCTTAACACACATGAAAAATAAGAAAGCAATATCGTACACGTATAGTTGTAAAACCTCTTACCTCAATGTGTTTTTTTAGATTAGACGCTGAAGTCTTGTAAGCTGAAATGACTGTAGAGGTCAAACAAAGTTTGCACTGCATCTGGACGCTGTCTCCTTTTCTCCCTCCCTACGGCCACGGGCACTCGTCCTCCGTCTTTTCTACATCGTTTTCACGGTTGACAGTGTTGTCCTCTGTCTCCATTTTGGCTTCTTTGTCTCCAAATCTTCCGTCTATAAACTAGTTTATACTCCACCATTTAGCACCTCTAGACACCTGTGCCTGCTGCTGCAGCGGAGTTTATTCTTTGCTTACGTCTTAAATTGGCGCGGTCGCGACCCAATGAGGCCGACATTGGCTGCAAAAAAGGTTTGAATATTAATTCAAATTGTGGGCGTACTCAGTAGCGACTTTTGATTTTATAAGTAGCGAAGTAGATTACATGGTGTAAGTTGTACTCAAGTATGAGTAAAATTACACACTAGAAAAATTACTCATAAAAGTACAAGTACCCAAAAAATCTACTTAATTACAGTAACGTGAGTATTTGTAATTCGTTACTTCCACCCCTGATTAAAACTTTAACAATTCTGTTTTGCAGTGTTAGTCAGTAAGTGACTGGCTGCTCCTGTATAGAATTAGAACGATGCCACCTTATCCCACAGTCCAGCCAATCATGCGATTCACATTCGTATATACGCAGCTAATCAACGTGGTTGACAGGCTATGACAGCGTCCTTATGTGCCGACACCGGTGTTTTAGCTGGCAAAGCGGCGTGGCTGATGTGGAGTGAAGCCACGTTAATGACAACGTGTACAACCATTGGAGATGTGAGCAGGACAGACGGAACAATTGACGCAAAAAGTGTGGACTTTATACCAGTTTTTAAATTGTGTTGAGAGGCCACGTAAAACCAGAGTCATGATAAAAAATATGCAATGTTTGGGTTCGAAAAATGTACCATGTCAACCAATCAAAAAATGATATGGCATTTAGTTGTTAAGAAACGGGGGAAGTTTTAGGAGTGACGGCAGTGCTTTGAGATGTGAGAGATTTGCGACGTTTAGCGCAAATCTTGTGTAGTTAGTGTGTAGTGTAGTTAGGGCTGCCACAAACGATTATTTTGATAGTCGACTAGTCACCGATTATTCTTGCGATTAGTCGACTAATCGGATCATGCATCCTTTGGACGTAAAACGTACAGATTATTGCAGCAGCATGCATCTGCTCTTATATAACTATCATTAGCTTACAGCTTTAAGTGTTTAAGGTATGTGAAAGTAAAAATAAAGACAAGATGATAGTTTATTAAACTTTTAATGAAATTTCAAGTTTGAAGCAAACCAAAAAAATATAACAAAATAGCATTTTGTGCTCAGTCCTCACAACTATACTTAACATACAACAACTATAACTTTGGGACTATATAGTCAGTATAGCAATCTACACGAGATTATTGTTCATAGCCAGGAAAGTTAGCTTTTCTACATGTTCTGCAGAAAGGCTTGCTCTCTTTTGAGAGCAGATGTTCCCTGCTGTGGAGAAGATCCGCTCCGATGGGGTGGAGGTTACAGGAATGCACAGAAAAGATTTAGCTAGCTTTGATAGTGTGGGGAAACGTCCCTCATTTTCGCTCCACCATTTAAGAGGATCATCCTTTTTAGAAACTGTGGCTTCTTTAAAGTACAGCTGAACTTCACTTCTCACAACTTGGACATCTTGGTCCTCCTTAGATGCTGCTTCCTCATTGTCTCCCTGACTGTCTGTGTCAGACTCAAGGAGGTTGTCCAGAGCAGTCTTTTCAGTTCTACCTGAACCATTGTCTGTCTGCACTTTTGCATGCTCATGTGTCCCAGCATTTGCTTCTTTGACAGCAAGCACTTCAACAGTCCCCTGCACTCTGATGACATCTTCAGGAGCCAAAAACTTCAACTTTCTGTATCTGGGGTCCAAGGCAGCTGCGAGAATAACAGGGTTTTCTTTGTCTGCTGAGAAAGTGCATGTACTCCCCCATCTCTGTTTTATGCCTTTTTCTGCACTGGCAATGAAAGATTTTCCTGAGC
Source organism: Pelmatolapia mariae (assembly GCF_036321145.2). Lineage (NCBI taxonomy): Eukaryota > Metazoa > Chordata > Actinopteri > Cichliformes > Cichlidae > Pelmatolapia > Pelmatolapia mariae. The sequence goes on along the minus strand of NC_086235.1, from coordinate 6,618,274 downwards.
TCGTCTCCAGTTGGCTTTGGTGTACAGCCCGTGTCAGCCCTTTGACCACCTGTGGAAGACCTGAAACCGTTGTGTACTGCTGTCCACTAAGGTAAACAGTAGCAGTCTCAAAAGGTGCCAAACCTTGCTTCAGTTCTTCAAGTAGCGCCCACTGGTCTGGCTTCAAGTCGAAATAGTGTTTCCCCCTTGGCGTTACCTCGGGATCTGAAAGAGTGGCAGTGAGAGGCCAGCGCTGTTCGAGGAGTCTCTCTATCATGTGGAATGTACTATTCCATCTTGTACTGACATCTTGGATCAGTGTATTTTTCTTCACATTCATTTGCTCCTGTTTCATTTTTAGTCTTGTACTAGCCAGCTCGCTTCTCTTAAAGTGCTCCACTAGCTGCCTAGCAGCACCTAGTGCTGTGCTTATGGTGGTTTCTTTGAGAGCAGTATTGACTATGAGCTGGAGTGTGTGTCCAGCACAGCGGATAGAGGCCCATCCATGTTTTTCTTCAAGCAGTCGCATTGCTGCCACCATATTGGAACCACTGTCATGTACTACTGCTTTTATTTTGGCAGGCAAGATCTCAAACTTTGTTAGCACCTCTTCCATCCATGTCACTATATTGGCACCAGTATGCCTCTCCTCAAGGGGCATGGTATCAAGGATGAAGCTCCTCATCTTCCAATCTTCACTCAGGAAATGGCAAGACACACCCAGGTAGGCTTCTGTTGCACGACTGGTCCAGACATCAGCAGTCAGGGTGAAGAAACCTTTGACACCACCAAGAG